>NC_027756.1:31686606-31687907 GCF_000695525.1 Brassica oleracea var. oleracea
TATCGATTTTTAAGAAAGCACGGTCGCTATGTAGCGACCGAGCTTCGGTGAGAGCTCGGTTAGTGACCGAGCCGTGTACGTGCTTGGTCGCTACGTAGCGACCAGCTTTTGCGCTGGTTGCTACGCGGCAACCTTGTTCGAGTCTTTCTCCGATTTTTCGTGAATGTGTTTTCTCCGCAAGATTCTTCGTAAAAATAAATCTTTTTCTAAGATTTATTTTTCGTAAAAACGTTCATGCCGATTTTTACGGACTTTCAGACATTGATTCCATCGTGACCGATTTTGACCCCAACAGTTAGCCCCCAGCTCGTTAGAACCATGAGCTTCTAGCGTGAGGTTTAAGCGAGTGGCTTGGCAAGTTAGGTGGGTTAGGCGGAATTAATGGCCGAAAAGGTTCGTGGTAAGTGGTCTTCTCGCTCTTCAAAAAGTAGAACGCGATAAGATTGGGGGTGCGCCTTATGACGGCTGCCTAAGTACCCTTGTTGAAGGGATCAAGCCTTTCGTAGTTCGTCTTGGAGTTAAGGTTCTTATGACTTGTTTTCCAGCAAGACCTTTACGGTCTAGTTTTTATTTAGCGGTTATCAGGCGTGTTGCTGCCAATGGCATTTTATACGGGTGTAGAACTGCTATATCAGTGATCTATTCGAAGTTTTCTGCAGTGTGTAAATCTTGCGGGATTTCTGAAGACGCTCGAATATTGGCAAAGAGACAAATTTTGGGATCTCGTATCAAGGTTTTTGATACTATGCCTAGAGATGTTAGAGACCAGTGCGCTGAGTTTAGGGCAAGACCTAGGTTTACTCCTGGTTTTAGAGGGTGTGATGACTAATTCGACTTACGTATCCCGATTCAGTTTCATCCTGATTCCATACTGATTTAAAGTCCGCGATCGGTTCTCGGCTTATACGACTTGTATGGTTGGAACCGAGCATATCTCCAAGGACAATTTTTAAGCCTCCTGGAAGTGCTGACCAAAAATTTTGGGTTTCTTTTATAGCGCTATTATCCGTGTGTCGGATGTACGAGAGTCATCTCTACGAGATGGCTAAGTCTGTTTAGGACGTTAAGAGTTTGTTGTGATCAGCAACAAACTTAATGGTTAAAATTATCGTTTCGCGTCTTCGCGAAGGATATGTTTTGAGAAGATGTTAGTGCGTATGACTGTCTGGTCTACCAAGAAAGTGTTTTTATCGAGGAAGGAAATTTCGACGAAGAACAAATCTTCAGGCATCTGCGACGTCTCGCGAAGCTGAAGATTTGTTATTCTTTCGTATGCCGCGTTTCGTGCTTGAAATGTTCGC
>NC_027756.1:31688423-31688715 GCF_000695525.1 Brassica oleracea var. oleracea
GGTCAATTTTCGAAAAGTTTAAATCCTCCTTTAACCATTAGGTTGTTAGGACTGAGTTTCGTTACGAAGAATTTATCATATGACTTCTAACTGTAGGCTATACGATAATTATTCTCTTAATAGTCACACGTCGTTTTAAGACAAATCGTAGATTGTCGTTTAGCCGTTAAGTGATGGAGCTATGGTTTCTCAAATAGTTTGGCTTGGCGTGAGGGATGTGTTCACTCAGATAGCCAAGGATATTTTAGGTCAAAGATTAGACTCGATCGTCCTTAAAGGGGATGGCAAATAT
>NC_027756.1:31688797-31688935 GCF_000695525.1 Brassica oleracea var. oleracea
TTGTTGAGATTGATAGGCCAAGTTTGCCGGGGTTATCCATGCTAATATGGCCGATAGTCGTAGAAAACGATTCTCCGCTCTAGGTTTCAGTTATACGGCGAATGTTTCGTATAATGTGACCTATAGTCTGATGAAAAT
>NC_027756.1:31689672-31691323 GCF_000695525.1 Brassica oleracea var. oleracea
ATGTAGCAAGTGAAGGTCTGACAGGTCGCTACGTAGCGAGTGGAATCAAGCCAAGAAGAGTCCTACTTGTTTTCGTCGTAAAATCTCAACGGAAACTTCGATTGAGACGAAACGAAAAGCGTTTCGATGAGGATTCAAAAGAGAACCTAAAGTACGACCTTTCTGAGGCCTGACATGTCGCTATGTAGCGAGCTGGAGGTCTGACAGGTCGCTACGTAGCGAGCGGAAGAAAGCCAAGAAGAGTCCTGCTTATCTTCGTCTTAAAATCTCAACGAAAACTCCGATTGAGACTAAACGAAAAGCGTTTCGATGAGGATTCAAAAGAGAACCTAAAGTACGACCTTTCTGAGGCCTGACATGTCGCTATGTAGCGAGCTGGAGGTCTGACAGGTCGCTACGTAGCGAGTGGAATCAAGCCAAGAAGAGTCCTACTTGTTTTCGTCGTAAAATCTCAACGGAAACTTCGATTGAGACGAAACGAAAAGCGTTTCGATGAGGATTCAAAAGAGAACCTAAAGGAGGACCTTTCTGAGTCCCGACAGGTCGCTATGTAGCGAGTGAAGGTCTGACAGGTCGCTACGTAGCGAGTGGAAGCAAGCCAAGAAGAGTCCTACTTGTTTTCGTCGTAAAATCTCAACGGAAACTCCGATTGAGACGAAACGAAAAGCGTTTCGATGAGGATTCAAAAGAGAACCTAAAGGAGGACCTTTCTGAGTCCCGACAGGTCGCTATGTAGCGAGTGAAGGTCTGACAGGTCGCTACGTAGCGAGTGGAAGCAAGCCAGGAAGAGTCCTACTTGTTTTCGTCGTAAAATCTCAACGGAAACTCCGATTGAGACGAAACGAAAAGCGTTTCGATGAGGATTCAAACGAGAAAGCAAAGGAGGACCTTTGTGAGGCCTGACAGATCTCCATGTAGCGAGTGAAGGTCTGACAGGTTGCTACGTAGCGTGTGGAAGCAAGCCAAGAAGAGTCCTACTTGTTTTCGTCGTAAAATCTCAACGGAAACTCCGATTGAGACGAAACGAAAAGCGTTTCGATGAGGATTCAAAAGAGAACCTAAAGGAGGACCTTTCTGAGGCCTGAAAGGTCGCTATGTAGCGAGTTAAGGTCTGATAGGTCGCTACGTAGTGAGTGGAAGCAAACCAAGAAGCGTCCTACTTGTTTTCGTCGTAAAATCTCAACGGAAACTCCGATTGAGACGAAACAAAAAGCGTTTTGATAAGGATTCAAACGAGAACACAAAGGAGGACCTTTCTGAGGCCTCAAAGGTCGTTATGTAGCGAGTGAAGGTCTGACAGGTCGCTACATAGCGAGTGGAAGCAAGCTAAGAAGAGTCCTACTTGTTTTCGTCGTAAAATCTCAACGGAAACTCCGATTGAGACGAAACAAAAAGCGTTTTGATAAGGATTCAAACGAGAACACAAAGGAGGACCTTTCTGAGGCCTTACAGGTCGCTATGTACTGAGTGAAGGTCTGACAGGTCGCTACATAGCGAGTTGAAGCAAGCCAAGAAGAGTCCTACTTGTTTACGTCGTAAAATCTTAACGGAAACTCCGATTGAGACGAAAAAGCGTTTCGATCGGGATTCAAAAGAGAACACAAAGGAGGAGCTTTTCGAGGCCTGACAGGTCGCTATGTAGCGAGTGGAG
>NC_027756.1:31691422-31698859 GCF_000695525.1 Brassica oleracea var. oleracea
GTGCTCGGTCGCTACGTAGCGACCGAGCCGTGTGCGTGCTCGGTCGCTACGTAACGACCGAGCTGTGTGCATGCTCGGTCGGTACGTAGCGACCGAGCACGTACACAGCTCGGTCGCTACGTACAGCGACCGAGCTGTGTACGTGCTCGGCCGCTACGTAGCGACCGAGCTTGGCTGGAGCTCAGTCGCTACGTAGCGACCGACCCGTGTGCGTGCTTGGTCGCTACGTAGCGACCGAGCTGTGTGCGTGCTCGGTCGCTACGTAGCGACCGAGCCTTGTGCATGCTCGGTCGCTTCGTAGCGACCGAGCTTGGCTAGAGCTCGATCGCTACGTAGCGACCGAGCTGTGTAATCGATTTGCTGCGCTTCCTTTTTCCGCGATTAACCTAGGGGTTTTCTGCGGTTTTTGGGAGGACAAGTTTTACCTTCCGAAAAGTCTTCGGACAACGTGTTTTGGTAAAACCGTTACGCATTGAAACTTCTTTAGCTCGGAAATGAGCTAAACTTACGGGATTTGATAAAATTTATCATTTTCCTTTATATTTAGACAGAGAAATCGCAAGCTCGGCTCGTAGCACTTCCTGTTGGCGAAAAGTCGCGGCTAGGTTTTTTTTTTGATTTTTTTTTTAGGCACTGTGGCGTTTGCGTAATCGTTGGCCATATGCGCAGTGGCGGGTGGGGTTGTCTTACCAGCGGTGTTGCGAGCTGCGATTTTGTCTTTCGTGTTTCCAGACATTGTTTTGATCAAACATTTTGTGGCTGAGAGTTAGATTGATCCGTACCCCCTCCTTCAAGTGCCAAACTGTGGGAACCGAAATTCGCACTGTTGATTTCTGTTTAAATTAGGAAAGTTAGGAAAACCCTAATTTCCCAGTGGTCCCGGATATCTGTTAAACCACACACCAAGCAATCAGAACACACAATTAGAGACGAAAAGATATAAGAAATCGTAAAAGAGAGCAAAAGGAGTTTTATTCTGAATCCGCGTATGAGCGATACAACAAGGTAGAAGCCTTGGCTACGAGAGCTGTCAGCGAGATTCCTAGTTCTAACAACCTAAGACTGCAAAACCTAGTTGAGTCGCAGCTCGAAATAACAAAAACGGAAAGTTGCCCAATTGCTCTAAGTGCTAAGTTTGCTCTGAGAAAAGTCCTCCCATGACTCTCGCCTAGGACTCCTTATATACTGGCTCCTAGGTCGGTTTACGCTTTTCCTCTTCTGCCCTTAAGCCGTCATACCATAAAAATGGAGATATTCCATTTTGTTCCGATCTTCGTAATTATCTTCAAAATTTCGTATTTATCCGCGGAAACTTAACATTTATCTTTCCTTGCGAACCAAGCATAAACCGTCCTACGGTTTATGGGCTTTTGGTTAAGAAATCGTAAGTGGGTTTCGAGTCACGTCTTAGGTCTCTTTGGGCCGTTGTTTGACTCGAAACATTTATTACGACTTCTTTCGATAAAAACGAACTTTCCGCGATTTTTATCGTAAAGTTCGATTGATGACTTCAAATGACGAGAAACATGAAATGGGTTGGCTACGGTCTTCGGGAGATAGCATTAAAGAGTAGACGAGAATGCATGGATTCGTGTCATATCGATTTTTAAAAAAGCACGGTCGCTACATAGCGACTGAGCTTTGTACGTGCTCGGTCGCTACGTAGCGACCGAGCTTCGGCGAGAGCTCGGTTGCTACGTAGCGACCGAGCCGTGTACGTGCTCGGTCAATACGTAGCGGCCAAACTTCGGTAAGAGCTCGGTCGCTATGTAGCGACCGAGCTTTGGGGAGAGCTCGGTCGCTACGTAGCGACCGAGCTTCGGTGAGAGCTCGGTTAGCGACCGAGCCGTGTACGTGCTTGGTCGCTACATAGTGACCAGCTTTTGCGCTGGTTGCTACGCGGAAACCTTGTTAGATTCTTTCTCCGATCTTTCGTGAATGTGTTTTCTCCGCAAGATTCTTCGTAAAAATAAATATTTTTCTAAGATTTATTTTTCGTAAAAATGTTCATGCCGATTTTTACGGACTTTCAGACATTGATTCCGTCGTGACCGATTTTGACCCCAGCACCGGTCAGACCAGTCAAGCGGCCGCTGACGGAGCTAATCTGTCCGGGTTACGAACCGATCCAGTTGCAACTAACCTCAAAGATGTATTACCGACTGATCAGGCCAAGCTTTAGGGGACGTATCAGGATGGTCAACAACATCAGGAGCATGAGGAGGAAGTGGAATCCTCGAACGCTAACCGTGATGGTGACCAGCAAGAGGCCGTGGCCGATGGAACGGCCAGGGAGACCACAGCAGCGTCCAATAAGGACTTGTTAGAGGCCATGAAGGTGATGGGGGATCAGGTGGCGGTTATGGCTCAACTGTTCACGCCATTAGTGAACTCCTCGGTTGGCCAAGCTACACCTGTGGTTACGGCCACACCTATCGCCAATGGTCCAGCTGTGGACACGGTCGAGGTGATCGAGATCGATCCACCAGAAAGGACTGTAAGAAAGGTTGACTATCTGAGTCTGCTTCAGCACATATCCCGTTTAGGGACGAAGAATTTCTCAGGTAGCACTGATCCCATCGTGGCAGACGAGTGGAGGAGTAGGCTGGTCCGAAACTTCAAGTCAAGTCGCTGTCCAGAGGATTACAAGCGAGACATTGCAGTTCACTTCCTGGAAGGGGACGCACATAATTGGTGGCTGGCTGTGGACAAGCGTCTCCAGAGTTTTACGGATTTTGAAGATGAATTCAACCGCAAATACTTTCCTGCTGAGGCATGGGACCGTCTAGAAGGTAGATTCCTAGAACTTACCCAAGGCCGCAGGGCCGTACGAGAGTACGAAGAGGAGTTCAACCGACTCAGACGGTTTGTTGGGAGGGAGCTTGAGGATGAGAAAGTTCAGGTTCGTCGGTTCATTCGAGGCTTAATGATATACCATGGATTTGATCCATTTTTATCCATGGTATATAAGTGTTTTACTATCTATATTCTATCCTATTAGGTATGTTTTTAGGTTCAGGAGTATCTTGGAGTAAAGTAATGATTATGGAGCATTTAGGAGCTTAAAAGAGATTTCATCCGAGCTGACCATTGGAGGTCGATATGCAGAAGAAGCAATCGATTGATGTACATCCTGTACCATCGATCGATGTCGAGACGCGGAACGCGCGACTTGGTTCCAGCCAACTTTAAACCCAAGGCTTCACCAAATTACAAGATTACCCCTGACGAGTTTTTAACCTAATAGTTATATACTTGCCTAAGTGTTAGGAGGCAAGGAGAGCTTTTACCATCATTGTATTCTTACTTTCAGCAAGAGAGAGAGAGAGAGAGAGAGAGAGAGAGAGAGTTTTAGGAGAGAAGATCATAGAGAGATTTGTGATTGGAACTCCATTGATTCATCTATTCTATTTTATGCAGTTTTTATCTATATTTTCTGTCATGTATTGCTTCGCTATGTCTGAGTAATTTACTTGTTAGATTCAGAGTTCAAATAGGTTAGAGGGATTAGCCCCAACTATTGAATTGCTTAGTTGTGATATTCATTGATTGATTGTTCTTAATGCTTGTTCTAGCCTTTCTAACTAGAATATTGAACCTAGGAATTTGCATGTGTCAAGCATCCTTTATCATCATGTCCTGAATCTAATCTGTCATTCTTGGACTGCTAGAGAGAGCTAACCGCTGATCTAGGAGACTAGTGAGCATTATCAACCTGCGCCTAGGGCTTAACTAAAAGCTATCGATCAATATCGTCATCTGACAATCGATCGATATTGTGAAAGGTGTATCTATCGATATCCCTATAGGATCATCGATCGACACTTTCTTGTGATCAAAAGACGATAGTTGAGATCCAAGATCTTGTTAGTTAACCAGTGAAACATTGTCATCGCTGATCACTGTGATTAAGGAGTTGAGCTCTAATATATCATGCATGCAACTGTTAGGCATCTATAGGATTATAATCTCCAACACCTGAATAGAAACCCTGCATCTAATACCTTCCAATAAAGTTACACCCCAATCATCTTGTTAGTAGAGCAATAGCCTTGCTCAATTAGGATTGCTATTTACTTTTAAACCCATAAAACAACAAACACATAGAATTAATAACCTGACTAGATTTAATAGGTTCCGTAGCTCCTGGTGGATTCGATCCCTAAGTACTGCAACTGAACCTCTTATTTGAGAGAGTAATTCACTTTTTAGGGTAATTTTAGTGGTATCACTTAAGGCCGGAGCTGAGAACTCTCTGTTCGATCCGCACCTTCAGCACCATTGGGGAACTAGTTGAACGAGTGGCTCTCTTGGAGTCTAACTTTGCTTAGGAAGCCAAGCTTAAGACGAAGTCGAAGTGTGTCCCGACGGGTAAGACTAACGACCAAAAGAGAAAATGGGACCACGTGGACGGAGGCATAGCCCCTAGTGGTCGACCTGCATGTTCCAAGTGTGGTAAGAACCATCCAGGTGAATGCTGGAAAGCCATGGGGGCTTGTGTGCGTATGGCAGCATGGATCATTCGATCCGGGATTGCACTCGACCAAGCCAGACTCAGGACCAATCCGGTGGAAGCGGCTCTCTGACTTGTTTCCATTGCGGCCAAAGTGGACACTACCAGAGTGACTGTCCCAAGCGGCAAGGGTGACAAGGGAAGGGTCGTGGAGACACGTGAAAGTAAACCCAGAGTAGGCCGACCATGATAGACTATGGATTTGACCTATTTTCATCCATAGTTTATAGGTGTTTTTACTAATAATTATTATATTATAGAGTCTATTTATTATATTTATAAGATCAGGAGTGTTTTGGAGATAAGTGTTAATTTTGGAGCATTTTGGAGATATTTGGTGCAAGCACCCGAGATGACCATCGAGCTCGACCATCGGTCGATATTAGAGAGAAATAATCGATCGATACTCACATCTGCGTATCGATGTGCTTTTCTTGTTTTATTATTTTCACAGCAAAGGTTTTTAGGATTTTGATAGATTGGAGAGAAGATCCAAAGTTATAATTTGTGATTGGAACTCCATTAATATCTATTTACTATTCTAATGAAGTTTTCATACTTAATTGCTGTTATGAATTGCTTAGCCACGTCTGAGGAGTTCCATTGTTAGATTTTAGGGTTTAAATAGGTTAGGAGGGATTAGTCCCAACTATAGATTGCTAAGTTGTGATAATGATCATTAGGATTGTTCATTAATGCCTGTGTCTAGATTAGCTACCTAGAACTTTCCCTAGGATTGATTGATAAAAGCGAGAGCTTCATTCTCATCCTGAAAACATTTTAATTGAACTATGTTTCTTGCTATGAGCAAGGCGAGAGCTGATCTAGTGAGCTTAGTAAGCTATTATTCAACCCGCACATAAAGTTTGACTAGAACGCGTCGATCTATATCATACTTGAATAATCGATCGACAGAGCAAAAGGTGTATCGATCGATATCTCTATAGGATTATCGATCGACACTTTCTATTGATCAAAATAACGAGAGTTGAGATCATTAGATCTAGTTAATAGACAAGTCAAAACATGCGAGAGCTGATTGACTTGTTGATCAAGTAGTTTAGCTTTACATTATCATGCATGCAACTAATTAGGCATCTGTAGGATAATCATCCCAATTTTCCTGAATAAAAACCCTAAGTCTAACTATTTCCTTTTTAAGCACCAAAACCTCAACCAATCATATTGAACAAACACTTGTTCAATATGAAACTGCAATTTACACTTAAATCTCTAAAACCATCTTGCTAAACAAATCATATTAGATTTCTTAGGTTCTCTAACTCCCTGTGAATTCGACCCCTAAGTACTACAACTCGGCCTCTTATTTGAGAGAGTATAAATCACTCCTTAGGATAATTTGAGTGGTATCAAATTTGGCGCCGTTGCCAAAGAGATCTGATCGGCTATTTATCTAATTTTTGTTAAGTTTCTGACATAAATTTTTTTTCTTGGATTTTCAGGCACATGCCCAGCAGTACCAGAAGCAACATGGAAACTCAACTGCAATTCTCACCAGATCCTCCAAGTTTGGAACGTTCGATCCGCAAGGAAGAGCGCTCCTCATCGACCGACAATAACACTTGTTTGTCGCTCGATTCTACTCAACCACCGTCGATCCAAACGCTAGTCCCGTCGACCGATACTCGCTCACAACTGTCGACCAACAACTCTCACCTTCCGTCGACCAACATCTTTCAACCGACATCGATCGATACTCCATCCCAGACATCAATCGATACTGAGCCGCGAGAGATGGTAGCACCTTTGATACTTGTACGAGATAACAATGGAGACCTGCATGACCAGGAGGGTCATCTGCGTAATGCAGCAGGTCAGAGGATAGATGCTCAGGGGGCTGCAATCCCTGAGCCTGTTGCTAATGCTACAGGTAATACTTTACCTATGGATGAGGCTGCGCAACCCAAGACGTTGGCTGACTACAACCGTCCAGATCGATACTACACCAACATATCAGCCATTCATCCTCCCACTATTGAGAGGGATTTTGTGTTGAAAGCGCAATACTACACGCTTGTGGGATAGCTACCCTACCATGGATTATTCCACGAGCATCCTATGGACCATTTGGAGAGGTTCGAGGATCTGATTTCTGCTATTTGAGTCGAGGGAGTCTCTGCTGACTACCTGTTATGCAAGCTCTTCAGGTACTCACTTGCTGGAGAATCTCTGCATTGGCTCAAGCAGTTACAACCATGATCTCTTAAATCATGGAGCGACATCAAGAATGCATTCTTATGCAATTTCTTTGATGAAGCGCGTGCTGAAGACTTGAGGAGAAAGATTGCTACATTCACTCAGGAGCCTGCAGAATCATTCAGGGGCTCTCTTATCAGAGATGTTAGGGTATTTTTGTGTAAAAGCGATCCGTGCTCAGCTCTACGGAATGATAGGAGGAAGGAGACGCGTCTATGAGTGTAATCTCATGCTTTGATAGTTGATAAACCAGGAGATCTTGCTCTTAGGATACTGCCATATGGGTATGGGCCAATATATGTCGTCGATGCCTTAGCAGCAACAATGGGATTGGTCGTTTAGGCGGGGGCCGCCTATCATAGAGAAGATCGCAGGGTCTTCTTGATCTATAATTGATGGTTCCGGTTACCACGGTCGGTTCTTGAGGGCCTCATGATCCATACTTGATGGTCTCGGCTACCAAGGTAGGTCTTTGGGTATCTATGGACGGGACCATAGATGGTGTTTGGATTTATAGCTGCATCCTTCAGTGGGGACTGCCTACGTACCCTTCAGGGGGGGGGGATCAAGCCGTTCGTAGCTCATGTGGATTTATAGCTGCATCCTTCAGTGGGGATTGCCTACGTACCCTTCAGGGGGGATCAAGCCATTCGTAGTTCATGTATATGGAGGCACGGAGCCTAGATGGGCGCGCAGCCTGATGGATG
>NC_027756.1:31699372-31700831 GCF_000695525.1 Brassica oleracea var. oleracea
CTTTTTCTTAAGGGAGGTCATATGTATTGTAATACTTCCTCTTTCTCTCGGATTTAGGAAGATTCCTTCTTGTCCAAGCTGGTACCTTATTTAAAGGAATATTTCCATTTATCCTAAGGAAGGATAAATCACTTGGCCTGGAAGCTGGAGGCAGGACCCAGACCCGGGGGCGGGGACCCAGATCCGGGGACATGGACCTGGAAGCCAGAGGGAGGAACCCAGGACCCAGAGGCAGGGCCCAGACTCGGGGGTAGGAACCTGGATGCCGGAGGGGGGAACCCGGGACCTAGAGGCAGGAACTTGGAAGCCGGAAGCTGGAGTAATCTCTTCATGGAATATTTTTCCCCAATAGTTTGCCCGTTATTTTCTGGTTTCATGTTTGACGGAAGGAAATAACATGATTTTCTTCATAGGACTTTGTGAGTCTCACCATGGTATCAAGCTCCTTGTTGAATTTGGAGTAGGACGTCGGCTCGTAGCATGGGCCATCAAACTCTATTTGTCGATAGTGCTCGGATGTACTTGCGGTCGGTCTGAAAGGATTCGCAGCCTGATTGGAGATATATCGCCTGGAGAATGGGCAATTATCCTTGATCCCATGCAGAGACGTGGTAGACATGCTTCAATGGGCATATGTTTGGTCTCTAGTTGTACCCTTGATTCCGATGACCTGGAAGTGGATAATCAGAAAGAACCACCATGTAGGACCTAGTAAATTCTCTAAAGGCGGACATCACTGTCGCGTAGGATCAAGCTGACCTTGTAACACTTTCTTCTTCTCCTTTATAAGGATGAGATGTTGCCCCCATGGTGGGGATTGGTCGGAGTTGGCCAAAGGTTTGATAGAGAAGCCGGGAGCGTCTGCATAAAGGGTGATGCTTCTGCTCATACCCCAGATGCTTATGCTGCTCCTGTAGCTATACTAGGTGTTGGGTTCAAAATCGGTCACGACGGAATTAATGTCTGAAAATCCGTAAAAATCTGCATGAATGTTTTACGAAAAATTAATCTTAGAAAAAGATATATTTTTACGAAGAATCTTGCGGAGAAAACACATTCACGAAAAATCGGAGAAAGACTCGAACAAGGTTGCCGCGTAGCAACAAGCGCAAAACCTGGTCGCTACGTAGCGACTAAGCACGTACACGGCTCGGTCGCTAACCGAGCTCTCACCGAAGCTCGGTCGCTACGTAGCAACCGAGTTCTCCCCAAAGCTCGGTCGCTACGTAGCGACCGAGCTCTCCCCGAAGTTTGGTCGCTACGTAGCGACCAAACACGTACAAAGCTCGGCCGCTAGGTAGCGACCGAGCTCTCAACGAAGCTCTGTCGCTATGTAGCGACCGAGCACGTACACGGCTCGGTCGCTACGTAGCGACCGAGCTCTCACCGAAGCTTTTAATCTATCAACTCGTCTCAATTGGAGTTTCCATTGAGATTTTACGACGAAAACAAGTAGGAC
>NC_027756.1:31701008-31701405 GCF_000695525.1 Brassica oleracea var. oleracea
GAGTTTCCGTTGAGATTTTACGACGAAAACAAGTAGGACTCTTCTTGGCTTGCTTCCACTCGCTACGTAGCGACCTGTCAGACCTCCAATCGCTACATAGCGACCTGTCAGGCCTCAGAAAAGTCCTCCTTTGTGTTCTCGTTTGAATCCTTATCGAAACGCTTTCCGTTTCGTCTCAATCAGAGTTTCCGTTGAGATTTTACGTCGAAAACAAGTAGGACTCTTCTTGTCTTACTTCTACTCGCTACATAGCGACCTGTCAGACATCCAGCTCGCTACTTAGCGACCTGTCAGGCCTCAAAAATCTCCTCCTTACTGTTCTCTTTTGAATCCCGATCGAAGCGCTTTTCGTTTCGTCTCAATCGGAGTTTCCGTTGAGATTTTACGACGAAAACAA
>NC_027756.1:31702290-31702773 GCF_000695525.1 Brassica oleracea var. oleracea
GATTAGCCAAAGTATTGAAGCCCTTTCCAGTTTTAGAAAGCCAGTTTCGTTTAAAAATTTCTACGAGAAATCTTCAATCACCAAAGCATTTCTTTCAGTTTCCGTTGTACCAAGTGAGTCACGGAATAGCATCAACAACATTTGTGACGAACAAAACTCGAGAATAGATGTAGCATCGTGCACAAAGAGACGCTTTCCTCCCGATGGTGGCTAGATCCACCTCTGGTCGACAAATTCGTTCCAGAAACTAATGTGTCATGAGAATCTTTTCATAAAACCTATGAAAAACGTTCTGCGACTAGATCGTAATGAAATAAACTTCGGTAACACTCCATGAGTAACTCCAAGCAACTTTCACCTAGGATAGAAATCACAGCAGAAACGTTTCTCGTGAAACCCACAGAAATAACGCTTCTTTAACATATGTTTACATATGACCGATCTAAAACCTTCGTAAAACCGGTCCCCATTACTTACGCGGAC
>NC_027756.1:31702907-31703271 GCF_000695525.1 Brassica oleracea var. oleracea
CCCCGCCACTGACTCCACACTGGTTATGTAGCAAACCTCTTGGGTTTCGTCTTCCTCAGGCAAAAAAATTTTGATTTTCATAAGACTATAGGTGACATTATACGAAACATTCGTCGTATAACTGAACCTAGAGCGGAGAATCGTTTTCTACGACAATCGGCCATATTAGCATGGATAACCCCGACAAACTTGGCCTATCAATCTCAACAAGCGCTCTTTGGCCCTCGGTCAACTACGCCTTCTACTAAAGGTCCAAACCAATATTTGCCATCCCCTTTAAGGACAATCGTAAACTAACATGACTTTAATTGTTAAAATACCATGGTCTAATCTTTGACCTACAACATCCTTGGCTATCTGAGTG
>NC_027756.1:31703371-31705279 GCF_000695525.1 Brassica oleracea var. oleracea
GATGGACTCTCGTCCTGGAACCCGGAGGCTAGATGGACTTTCGTCCTGGAACCCAGAGGCTGGATGGACTCTCGTCCTGGAACTCGGAGGCCTGATGGACTTTCGTCCTGGAACCCGGAGGCTGTAGGGTAAATCCCTTCTTCAAACCCGGAGGTTTTAGGATGTAACCCTTTTGGACCCGGAGGTCCTAGGTGTTATGTTGAGCTCTGCTCCTGTGAGTAAGCTGCTCTTAATCGTGTGCGACATTGCACTCTGCCCCCGTAGGTAGACCACTATCAATGTCGTTTTTTTAGATGTTGCATTCTGCCACTCGGAAGTAGGCCACTATCAACATCTGTCTATAAGTTCGTAAACTTTCAGACGGGTATCGCATTCCACCTCCCTTAGGTTGGGTTCTATCGATATAAATTCTCCTACGAAGGGACCATGGACCTTCATTTCGGGCCCGGATGCCGTTTATAACCCGAAGGTGTTTTATGAACCCGGAGGTCATGTGGGAATCCGAAGTTTCTCCTTTAGATCCTGACATCGTATCTGGACCCAGATGTCTTGTGGGAACCCGGAGGTTCTCCTTTTGATCCTCAGATCGTATCTGGACCAGGAGGTCATGTGGGAATCCGGAGGTTCTTCTTTAGATCCTGAGATCTTATTTGGAACCCGGAGGTTGAGTAAGGACCCAAAGGTCGTCTCTGGAGCCTGGAGGCTTCCCTAGACCTGGAGGTCACCTTTAGAATCCGGAGGTCATTTGGGAACCCGGAGGTTCCTTCAGACCCTGAGGTCGTATTTAGGACCCGGAGGTCGTTTGTGAACCCGGAGGTTCCTTCAGACCCTGAGGTTGTATTTAGGAACCGAAGGTCGTATTTAGGACCCGAAGGTCGTTTGGGAACCCGGAGGTTCCTTCAGACCCCGAGGTCGTATTTAGGACCCGGAGTTCGTGAGAACCCAAAATTTTTGGTATCGCAGGGACCATATTCTGCCTCCCTAGGAGAGGCTACTACCGGTACTTGTTGGGATTTCGCATTCTACCTATCATCATCATCACGTAGGTAATAACTGCCCCTCCTTCTAGCGCCAAACTGTTAGGGGATTTTTGTGTACAAGCGATCCATGGTCAGATCTAAGGAATGATATGAAGAAGGAGATGGGTAGTCGTAGTGCATTCTTCCGCCTTGATAGTTAGTGAACTCGGTTCAGTGAGTATGGAGGGACCCCGTTGATGAGCTGGAGATCGTAGCCTGAGCCAGGAAGTAGAGTTGTAGACGTGCTGCAGTGAGCTTATCTCTTTATCTGGTTGATAGTAATCACAGGTATTCATTGGTTGTGAGATTGTTGATGAAGATAGTCCTCTAGGTGCGTAACCTTGCCTTGGCCGCTGTAGAGTTGATGAGCTCTGGTCATGGACGTCGTGGACCTCCTTTATTTAGGTTTAGAAACCTATCTTTATAGTGGAGGTCCTGCCTCTCTCTTAGGATTTGGAGATATTCATTATATCTTTCGATAATAGAATATTTTCCTTTTTCTTAAGGGAGGTCATATGTATTGGAATACTTCCTCTTTCTCTCGGATTTAGGAAGATTCCTTCTTGTCCAAGCTGGTACCTTATTTAAAGGAAGATTTTCATTTATCCTAAGGCAGGATAAATCACTCGGCCTGGAAGCCGGAGGCCAGACCCAGACCCGGGGGCGGGGACCCAGACCCGGGGGCGGGGACCCAGATCTGGGGACATGGACCTGGAAGCCGGAGGGGGGAACCCAGAACCCGGAGGCAGGGCCCAGACCCGGTGGCAGGAACCTGGATGCCAGAGGGGGGAACCCGGGACCTGGAGGCAGGAACTTGGAAGCCGGAACTTGGAGTAATCTCTTCATGGAATATTTTTCCCTAACAGTTTGCCCCTTATTTTCTGGTTTC
>NC_027756.1:31705402-31721207 GCF_000695525.1 Brassica oleracea var. oleracea
TCTCGTAGCATGGGCCATCAAACTCCCTTGTCGATAGTGCTCGGATGTACTTGCGGTCGGTCTGAAAGGATTCGCAGCCTGATTGGAGATATATCGCCTAGAGAATGGGCAATAATCCTTGATCCCATGCAGAGACGTGGTAGACATGCTTCAATGGGCATATGTTTGGTCTCTAGTTGTACCCTTGATTCCGATGACCTTGAAGTGGATAATCAGAAAGAACCACCATGTAGGACCTAGTAAATTCTCTAAAGGCGAACATCACTGTTGCGTAGGATCAAGTTGACCCTGTAACACTTTCTTCTTCTCCTTTATAAGGATGAGATGTTACCCCCATGGTGGGGATTGGTCAGAGTTGGCCGAAGGTTTGATAGAGAAGCCGGGAGTGTTCTGCATAAAGGGTGATGCTTATGCTTCTCTTGTAGCTATATTAGGCCTTAGTTCAGGGAGGACTTCCGTTTGCATTTTTGGAGGCTCTCTAGTTCCATGAATCGTGTGGAGGAGTGTATGGGTCAGGACCCAAAAATTCTAAGAGGGAGAATCTTGGCGAGGCTAAGGATTAGGGGGATGAGGAGGTTTAATAAGACTCGGAGGCCGAAACTGAGGATCCTCATGTTAGATCCTATTGGCCTTGCTTGCGCCTCTTGAGCTTGTAAAAGCTGCAATGGACTTTTGTCCTGGAACCTGGAGGCTGGATGGACTCTCGTCCTGGAACCCGGAGGCTAGATGGACTTTCGTCCTAGAACTCGGAGGCTGGATGGACTCTCGTCCTGGAACCCGGAGGCTAGATGGACTTTCGTCCTAGAACTCGGAGGCTGGATGGACTCTCGTCCTGGAACCCGGAGGCTGGATGGACTTTCGTCCTGGAACCCGGAGGCTGTAGGGTGAATCCCTTCTTCAAACTCGGAGGTTTTAGGATGTAACCCTTTTGGACCCGGAGGTCCTAGGTGTTATGTCGAGCTCTGCTCCTGTGAGTAAGCTGCTCTTAATCGTGTGCGACATTGCACTCTGCCCCCTTAGGTAGGCCACTATCAATGTCGTTTTTTTAGATGTTGCATTCTGCCACTCGGAAGTAGGCCACTATCAACATCTGTCTATAAGTTCGTAAACTTTCAGACGGGTATCGCATTCCACCTCCCTTAGGTTGGGTTCTATCGATATAAATTCTCCTACGAAGGGTCCATGGACCTTCGTTTCGGGCCCGGAGGCCGTTTATAACCCGAAGGTGTTTTATGAACCCGGAGGTCATGTGGGAATCCAAAGTATCTCCTTAAGATCCTGAGATCGTATCTGGACCCGAATGTCTTGTGGGAACCCGGAGGTTCTCCTTTCGATCCTCAGATCGTATCTGGACCCGGAGGTCATGTGGGAATCCGGAGGTTCTTCTTTAGATCCTGAGATCTTATTTGGAACCCAGAGGTTGAGTAAGGACCCAAAGGTCGTCTCTGGAGCCCGGAGGCTTCCCTAGACCTGGAGGTCACCTTTAGAACTCGGAGATCGTTTGGGAACCCGGAGGTTCCTTCAGACCCTGAGGTCGTATTTTGGGCCCAGAGGTTGAATAAGGACCTGGAGGTCATTTGGGAACCCGGAGGTTCCTTCAGACCCTGAGGTCGTATTTAAGACCCAGAGGTCGTTTGGGAACCCAGAGGTTCCTTCAGACCCTGAGGTCGTATTTAGGACCCGGAGGTCGTTTGGGGACTCGGAGGTTCCTTCCGACCCTGAGGTTGTATTTAGGACCCGGAGGTCGTATTTAGGACCCGAAGGTCGTTTGGGAACCCGGAGGTCATTTTTAACCCAGAGGTTCATTTTGGACTCAGAGGTCGTTTCGAACCCGGAGGTTGCTCTAGACCCGGAGGTCATTTTGAACCCAAAGGTTGCTTTGGACCCGGAGGTCGCTTGGGAACCCGGAGGTTCCTCTAGAACCGGAGGTTGTTTTGAACCCGGGGTTATATAAGAACCTAGAGGTTTACCTTTTCCAGGTCCTGAGATCTTTTCAGGACCCAGAGACTGCATGGGGACCCGAAGGTTCTTAATAACCCGGGGGTTCTGATCTAATAACCCTGAGGTTATCTTTAGACCCGGAGTTCATAAAAACCTGAAATATTTGGTTTTGCAGGGACCGTACTCCGCCTTCCTAGGCAAGACTACTCCCGGTACCTGTTCAGATTTTGCATTCTGTCACTCGGAAGCAGGCCACTATCGAGTTCCTATGTTGTATTCTACTTCTGCAGAAAGTCACTGACAGGCTTAGAGGGTGCTGGTGTGGGTTTTATGACCCAAATGCCAGGCTTACGCTGCTTTCCACATCTGGAGAAGCAGGATTTAGATTGATCCATGTATTTGACAGTACTTTTGCAATGAATATATACCATGTGTTCCCTGTATCGTGTAGCTCGTACCGTTTTAATACATGTACTTTTCACATTGGTACTCTAGGGACCCCGATGCGCCTTAAGCTGCACCGGGGTTTTAGGTAGTTTTGACAGCATACTCAGGCTTGTGCAGACCCATTCCTGCTTTATGTCTCATACCCATTATCGCTCCCTGTACAAACTCTGAGTTTGAATACAATACTTTTGCCTTTGTATTTAATATGCTCCCTGCCTGAGAGTAAGCGTGTAAGCTCCTCAGGCAGTACCTTGCATTATATGTAATATGCTCCCTGCTTGAAAGTGAGCATGTAAGCTCCTCAGGCAGTACCTTTGCATTATATGTAATATGCTCCCTGCTTGAAAGTGAGCATGTAAGCTCCTCAGGCAGTACCTTTGCATTATATGTAATATGCTCCCTGCTTGAAAGTGAGCATGTAAGCTCCTCAGGCAGTACCTTTGCATTATATGTAATATGCTCCCTGCTTGAAAGTGAGCATGTAAGCTCCTCAGGCAGTACCTTTGCATTATATGTAATATGCTCCCTGCCCGAGAGTAAGCGTGTAAGCTCTTCAGGCAGTACCTTGCATTATACATACTTCGTATCCCTCATGGGAGTAGGCTCTTGAGCAGGAGTACTATATTTGACAGCATACTATGGCTTGTGCTAGCCCATTCCTGCGATTGTCAAATATTTTCCATGCGTCATATGTGTGGGTTTCCACTTATGCGCAAGATCATAGGATCTAGTAATCCCTTTTACTGATCTGGAGGCAGGGATGGATGCAGGGGTCGGAGCCGAAGCTTCTCTCAACAGGAACCTGGAGGCTGGTGTCCTGCCCGAGGCCTGGATGATATTTCCCAACCAGTTTGCCCCTTATTTCTCGATTTCGTCCTCGAACTCGGGGAATAACCTGTGCACTCAAGTCAACCGGAGTTGCTCATTCTCAGCAGGCTTCCCCTGGGCAGGACATCGCTCTAGTAATCCTTCTTTCCCAGGTTCTTCTTAGGTCTAGACCGTGTTCGAACCTGGGGGAGAACAAATTTACACGGGATAGACCGGGGTCTAGTAGACGTTTCCAGGTTCTAGACCTGCTGAGAGATGACCTGGCGAGATTCAGGACCTTGGTTGCATTCCATTGGATGTTAAGAATTATTCATGGGGCTCGTGGCCTGAAGTAGTTCTCTCTGGTTGGCGCGAGACCTGAGAAGCTTCTCTCAACAGGAACCTGGAGGCTGGTGTCCTGCCCGAGGCCTGGATGATATTTCCCAACCAGTTTGCCCCTTATTTCTCGATTTCGTCCTCGAACTCGGGGAATAACCTGTGCACTCAAGTCAACCGGAGTTGCTCATTCTCAGCAGGCTTCCCCTGGGCAGGACATCGCTCTAGTAATCCTTCTTTCCCAGGTTCTTCTTAGGTCTAGACCGTGTTTGAACATGGAGGAGAACAAATTTCCCGAGGATAGACAGGGAACTAGTAGACGTTTCCAGGTTCTAGACTTGCTTAGATATGACCTGGCGAGATTCAAGACCTTGGTTGCATTCCATTGGATGTCAAGAGTTATTCATGGGGCTCGTGGCCTGTAATGCTCGATGCTTCAGTGGGCATGAACACCAGCTTGTCGGTGGCAGGTCCTTTGGGCTTGGCGTAAACAGGACGTCGCTCTGAAGTCTCCTTTTTTGGGTTCTTCTTAGGCCTGGCTCGTGTTTGAACCTGGAGGGAGTCGATTTCTCTGAGATAGACATGGGTCTAATGGATATTACCAGGCTTGTGGCTTGTATAGGTTGATTGACCTAGGGAGATTCAGGATCCTGGCCTTGCATGTTGATGGATGGAAAGACTCGTAGGTTTGGCTGGTGAAGATCACTTGTATCAGTTGAAATCTGCTGTAGGCGATCTGTTGTCCCGCTCGGAAGTAGGAATTCTTGATATTTGATTCGCATTGCAGGGATAAGCGAGATCCATCTTCCTGGCGCATGACCTCGCTGGCGCATAGCCACATATTTCCAGGATCCGAATGGCACATGACCGGGGTAATGAAAAAAATTATCGACTTACTTCTTGTTTGTGTCCCCATAACTGGACATCAGCAGGAGAATGATCTTCTGAAGAACATAAGCCCTGACTCTAGGGTGGAGAAGTTCCGTACTAGGTAGTAATCGAGTGAAGACCGTGATTTTTCTCATTCCTTCTTCGGGAGGAATGAGACCCTTTGTTGAGGCGTGGTGGCCGATTCTTCGTCGTACTACCCTGAGGTATCGACGTACATCGTGTAGGAACTTGTAGTCCCTTACGATTCTTCTCCAGGATTTAAGGCTCTCAAGGGATTCATGTTCTGATCCTGTTGGACCTGTAGATTTTTCCTGGAGGTTTCGAGGAATTAATGCTCTGACACGGGAGGATCTATAGATATTGCACCCGGAGGCGAATCTTTGTTTTGCTGTCTCGAACCCAGAGTCTTTATTGACTTAATACAACATCGCACTCTGTCCTCTAGAGATGGACCACTCTCGATGTTGATTAGATGTGGAATGTTGTCAAGATTGCCGTTCGGAATACCTTCAAGATCTATAGGACAGCTTCTTGGTAATAGAACCTTTGTGGGACACGTGGTCCCGCAGTTTCTGGTGCTCTTAGCTGGTCTCAAGTCTCTCCGTTTTGTCATGTTGGATGTATCTTCTCAAAATCCGTCGATTACAGAGATATCCTCAAGAGGCCGGGAGGTTCTGGAGTTTATCCTCCTGAAACATGGAGGTTTGTGGGCTTCGTCCCCTAGAAACCCAGAGTTTTTGGAACTGGTTCTCTTGGAACCCGAAGGTTTTGGGGTAGACCCTTCTGAAACATGGAGGTTCCCAAATGTTTGCGAGCTCCTCTGTCTGCCTTGTCAATGACCTTTGTACCTCTGGCGTATGGAGCAATATTTTTACTCTTTGCCCCAGGACGGCACTCCATGTATGCTTATGTTCTTTCAGGTAAAGCAACAACACTTCTCCGTCCCTGGGCTTGGAGAGTATGGGTTGACGTGGTCTCATGTGATTTTGGATTTCTTTCTTTGCAGGCGTCGTTCGATGACTCGTTCTAGCTGCTCTCTACCCCCGCTTGGGCGAGCCACTCTTAGCGTTTCCCGATGTCTTTTAACATCCATGCTGCTCTCTGCTTCCCATTGGGTGAGCCACTCTCAGCGTTTTCTGGACGTCATTCGATGACTCGTCGCCTCGTCTTGAATCTCCTTTGCCACGGGCATGTTGATGGAAGTTGTTGATGCGTATAGCCCCGTGGGTTAACGCTTAGCTCATCTGCCCCTCCTTTCCTCGTGGTCGTGTCTTCCTCAGAGGTATATCAGGGTATATGGCCAGGAAAAGCGGTAGTAAGGTGGTCAGAACCCTGGATCCAAAACCTGGAAGCTGGGATCCGGAACCTGGAAGCTGGAACCCGGAACCTGGAAGCTGGAACCCGGAACCCAGAGATTTGGCTTGTCCTTTTGGATGAATAGTAGCGGGAACATGTGTTCTCTGGCTTCTTTTATTCCCATTTGCTCCAAATGAGTAGAGGGTATGAAAACCAGCACTCCTTGATGTAGTATTAGCATTTTCCCTGGCTCCGTTGCAGGAGGTAGAGCAGCAGTGTTCTCAACACTTAGGCAGGGTTTCTTTGCGGAACAACTCCAATGGAATCCGACGAGTACCCAAAGGCATTCTATCCACCTAGCTATCAGGTTTATCTAGGATTCCACTACCACTTAGATTCTAGACCCTAAAGAGAAAGGTGGTTCTCCAGTTACCTCTTAGTGGTTGCCTGGTATTCCTGCAGTATTTTCAGGAGCTCTTCTTCTGACTCCTCCTGTTTGGAAGAATTGATGGCGTCTAGGGCTTGCTATGTTGCTGCCAGTTGACTACCCGTTGATATTGATGTTGGTGATGACTGCTCATGTTGGGCCCAAAGGGCTAGAGGCTTGATATATATTTTAGACCTGGAACCAGCAGGAACCAAAGATTATAGAGGTCTGCTTTGAGGTTGGGACCCGGAACCAGCAGGAACCAAAGACTGTAGAGGTCTGACTTGTGGTTTAGGCCCGAGACCAGCAGGAACCGAAGACTTTAGAGGTCTGACTTGTGGTTTAGGCCTGGGGCCAGCAGGGACTAGCAGGAACTAGTAGGTAATTCCCTTATTGGATTTTGCTACTGATGTTAGCCTGGTGCTATCCTCCCTTGGAGAGGTGTTTCCAGCCGGGTGAACCACGGATCTGGTGAGAAGAAGTTGTTTCTTGCCCCCAGGTGGCTGGGGTTGAGAGATTTTGCAGGAATAGATGTAATGTCTCTTCCGCCTATCACATTATCACGTAGTATATGACTGCCCCTCCTTCTAGCGCCAAACTGTTAGAGTATTTTTTTTGTACAAGCGATCCGTGCTCAGCTCTACGGAATGATAGGAGGAAGGAGACGCGTCGTTGAGTGTATTCTCCTGCTTTGATAGTTGATAAACCAGGAGATCCTGCTCTTAGGATACTGCCATATGGGTATGGGCCAATATATGTCGTCGATGCCTTAGCAGCAACAGTGGGATTGGTCGTTTAGGCGGGGGCCGCCTATCATAGAGAAGATCGCAGGATCTTCTTGATCTATAATTGATGGTTCCAGCTACCAAGGTTGGTCCTTGGGGGCCTCATGATCCGTACTTGATGGTCTGGCTACCAATGTAGGTCTCTATGGACAGGACCGTAGAAGGTGTTTTGATTTATAGCTGCATCCTTTAGTGGGGACTGCCTACGTACCCTTCAGGGGGGGATCAAGCTGTTTGTAGTTCATGTAGATTTATAGCTGCATCCTTCAGTGGGGATTGCCTACGTACCCTTCAGGGGGGATCAAGCCATTCGTAGTTCATGTATATGGAGGCACGGAGCCTAGATGGGCGCGCAGCCTGATGGAGGCACATAGCCTGATGGAGGCGCGTAGCCTAATGGAGGCATGTGGCCTAGGGAGCACGGGGCTCTAGTGGGCACATGGCCTAAGGGGCATGTAGCCTTGGGAGCACGGGGCTCTAGTGGGCACTTGGCCTAAGGGGCACAAAGCTCTGTAGGTGATAGAAGTCATCTGTTCTAGAGGGCGCATGGCCGGAACAGATGGTAGACCTGCCGATATGCTGCAGTGAGCATGATGTGTCGATGTGCTTTAGTGAGCACGGAGGGACCCCGCTGATGAGCTGGAGATCGTGGCCTGAGCCAGGAAGTAGAATTGTAGACGTGCTGCAGTGAGCATATCTCTTTATCTGGTTGATAGTAATCGCAGGGATTCATCGGTTGTGAGTTTGTTGATGAAGATGGTCCTCTAGGTGTGAACCTTGCCTTGGCGGCTGTTGAGTTGATGAGCTTTGGTCATGGACGTCGTGGACCTCCTTTCTTGAGGTTTAGAAACCTATCTTTATAGTGGAGGTCGTGCCTCTCTCTTAGGATTTGGAAATATTCATTATATCTTTCGATAATAGAATATTTCTCTTTTTCTTAAGGGAGGTCATATGTATTGTAATACTTCCTCTTTCTCTCGGATTTAGGAAGATTCCTTCTTGTCCAAGCTGGTACCTTATTTAAAGGAATATTTCCATTTATCCTAAGGAAGGATAAATCACTTGGCCTGGAAGCTGGAGGCAGGACCCAGACCCGGGGGCGGGGACCCAGATCCGGGGACATGGACCTGGAAGCCGGAGGGGGGAACCCAGGACCCGGAGGCAGTGCCCAGACCCGGGGGCAGGAACCTGGATGCCGGAGGGGGGAACCCGGGACCTGGAGGCAGGAACTTGGAAGCCGGAAGCTTGAGTAATCTCTTCATGAAATATTTTTCCCCAACAAGAAAGACTGTCCACACCATGGATTCAATGAAGTACAATTGCTCAGTACTTTCTACAGAGGCATCACGGTGCAGTACCAGATGGCTCTTGATAGTACCAGATGGCTCTTGATGCTTCCAGCAATGGAAACTTCAACACCAGGAATCCAGAGGAGGCAGTCAAGGTTATTGAAAAACTAGCATCCATCAACAGCACCAAGAACACTGATTTTGAGAGGAAAAGATCTGCCACCATCCTTGGGAATGATCAGATGGATGAGGTGAAGGCAAAGCTGGATAGTGTTCACAAGCTTCTCAGGAAGCAGGTTAGTTTTGTTGAAGATGCAGAAGCTGTAGAGGGTAGAGCAGAGGAAGAAGAGGTGAACTACATTGGTGGAACTAGATTCCAAGGTTCTGGAAACCAGGGTGGAAACAAAAACTCTTATGGAAATAGGAGTATTTCAACCAAAATTCACAGTACCAGAAACCCTACAACAACAACTACAGCAACAACAGGAATTATGGAAGTTCCTACAACCAGAAGCCGCAGCCGCCTACTCAAGAGAGCAAGATTGAAGAGATGCTTGATAGAGTTCTTGAGGCACAGCAGCGAATGACAGTGAACTTCAATGGGAAGATAGATTATGTTTACACCAACCTGAACACAAAGTTTGAGACTTTGAGCACTCATGTGAAAAAGCTGGAGATGCAAGTTGTGCAGACAGGAGATGATGTTAAGAGGCAGGAATCCTCGACATGAGGGGTAGGGGATGATGTGATGAAACACCACATGAATGCCATCATTGAGGATGATTTTTGGCAAGTGGGGAAGGAAGAGAAGCTGCAAGAAGGAGATTTCGAGGTAGAAAGTTTGATGAGTTTCGGCGGATCACACTGGTGTCGATCGACGTCAGACCTCGAACATCGATCGACATACACCAGACCAAATCGATCGACAGAAACTCCAGAATATCGATCGACGACACCTACAGAGTCAACCGCGTCTTGCAATGCCGTGAAGATTCTAACTCACGAGGAGTTCGCAGCAATACACCCACATCCGCCCAGCCCCGTTAACGTATGAATCGATCGACATGCTAACCGCAACATCGATCGGCACTCAGAGGCAGCCATCGATCGACAACCTCCAGTGCTTATCGATCGACAAGCACCTATTACCTACCGAGTGCAGATGCCAAAGATAGATGTTGCACGTCTTAATGCACTCATGCCCAAACCCAAACCTTCAGAATACCCACCAAAGCCCGTCAGGACACCTTCAGATGATGGAGAAGATCCTATGGAAGAGGATAGGGTTCCTACTGGAAGAACCCTAAGGAGAAGAAAGGAAAAAGTTGCAAAACATCTGAAGAGAGGGGCTAATGAAAAGGAAAAGAAAAATTTCTGAAAAAGAGTCTTCAGGATTCCTCTAAATAAGCCATTCGAAGAGGCTTATTATACACCCACATATTGTGGATGTTCTTCAGAGAAACTAGAGAGAAAGAAGAAGACATCAGGAGAATGTTCTGTGAAGCTAGAAAAAAGATGAGGATGAGGATTACATTGAAGAAGAAGAGTGATCCTGGGCAATTTGCAATACCATGCAGAAGGGTATTGAATTCCCACATACCTTGTGCGACACAGGAGAATCAGTCTGCATCCTACCTAGGGTTATGGCAGACCATCTAGGTCTGCAGGTGGAGCCTTCGCAGGAATTGTTCACTTTTGTGGATTGTTCCCAGAGGAACTCAGGAGGAATTGTGAGAGACCTAGAGGTGCAGATTGGCAATGCCCTAGTTCCAATTTATTTCCATGTCTTGGAATTCAAGTTAAACTGGAACTCTTCTCTACTTCTTGGAAGAGCTTTCTTGTCAACAGTGGGAGCATTGTGCAACTTGCAAACCAACCAGTTGTGTCTAACACTCATCGATCCTAATGCCCACTACGACCCTATCCCGGTCAAGACGCCACAGACGATCTCCAGAAGAATCAATGATCCAGGAATCATTGCAGCTTGCCATTGTGGAGCCGAGTACGAGACGGAATACTCAGCATCGATCGAGAGTCACACAGCAACATCGATAGACAGTGGCCATCCGAAATCGACCGACATACCACCTAAAGAATCGGTCGATAGTTGTCCAGATGATTGGGAGAAAGACTACTACAATCCCACTATTGCCGCATACACCAGACAACACATGCATACAGAAGAGTATGATAAACACTATGAGGAGGAACGAGCTACTGAGTACAAAGCCATCTTTGATGAGGAAGATAAACTCTTACATCATTCCTCCTGGAAAAGGAATGCACCATCGATCGACATGACAAGCTGGCCATCGATCGACACTCAACCTCATCAACGATACCGAAAACGAGCATCGACCGACACTGCCTACTACAAATCGATCAACACAAAAGTATCGTGCACAAGAAAGAGACTACTCGATTGGCAGTTGGGCAGATGAACACCACCACGAAAGCTTTGCAGTAGAAATACCAACCTACGCACCAGGAGCAGATAAACTAAAAGATAGTTTCACAGACGAGAAGCTGCTCAACATGCAAAAACACGATGAAACAAATCAGATTCAAACAAAATCTGCTTGGGAAAGAACTCGTTTCAGCCATCTGATCGACAGTGCAATCCGCCCATCGATCGACACTCATCACCTACAATCGATCGACAACAACAATGCAACATTGATCGACAACCGTCCAATACCGAAAACCACTATAAGCGAAAAAGATAAATTCAATAACCAGTATCTAACTCCAGACGAATTTGGTATTTTCAGGGACCCTGATGGCTACGTAAAAGCAGTAGACGGCCACACACTACACATATCTCGAGAGGATATCGCAAATATCCTTCAGACAGCCAATGGAGCAGACAATCTGTTCATGCATCAACGCAGCAATCCAGAACCGAAGGCTACAAAAGAGTTCTATGACACAGCTGGTGGCATAGACAACGGCTTCATACAAAGATCTCAGCATACAACTCAAACATCTATCGACGTTGACGTGCCAAAATCGGTCGTCAGACAGCCAAAATTCGGCAGAAGAGCTTATGATCTCTATGGTAACAGGAAATTCTACTGGGAAGAGAAAGATGAGTATGGAGTCTACAGAGATGATCATGGACAAGCCAGAGATCTAGATGGACGCACCATTCCTGTTCACAACTAGGAAATCAGAAGACTCCGGGAAAGAGCTTCAAGAGATGAGCCAGCCTACATCTGTCTTCCTGAACATGCTAGCGCATTCACACAGACAAAGTTGGTACCGGAGATCTACATCAAGGACGAGATCAATGAGATGTTCTATGGAGTCTGCGGTGAACAAGAGAAGAACAAAGAAACTCTCCAGATGAAGCTTGATGGTGTCTACTATGCATTGAATGATAGTATCAGTTGGCTAACTACTTGCATGGTGGAGATGAAGCAAGACATAGCCAGAATTCAGCACGCGACCAACGTTGCTCGACCTCCATCGATCGACAGAAGGCGACGTCCATCGATCGACAGCAGACAAATTCCATCGATCGACAGGCACCATTGCACATCGATCGACAACCGCATGACAGCATCGATTGACAACAGTCCACCACGCCCACATATGATAAAGTCTCAACAAGATTTTCACACCAGGGAAGAGATAGATCAGTTGGTAGAAGGGATCTATAAAGCTGTGGAAACTACAAAAGAGAGGCTCGATGGGAGATGTGCTGACATCTATTTCCCAATGGATCATAGCATTAGTGCTTTGACTTCCAAGATTGAAGCTATACAAGGGGATTTGGTGGAGATTCAGAGTTACATTGCCCGTCAACCAGAAGCATCGTTATCGATCGACAGACGTAACAACATATCGACCGACATTCACCATCGAACATCGGTCGACGACGCTACAAACCGAGGCCGACTAGTACCAAAGATGACATCAGACATGTCCGACACACATTACCATAGAGAGGAGATCTCAGCTGACACTTACGCCACACTTAGGAGACACCAGTTCAATCAGGAGAGTCTTGAAGAAAGATTGCAGAGGTTGGAAAACGCAACTGCAACAATGAAAGAAAAATGGCGTAGAGGGGATGAAGCTATGAGAGACTTCACTGGTACATGGTTTAACAAGCGGAAAGAAGAGAAGAATACTTGTCTTCCAACAAGTTCCAGTTCTCAACACTACTAGCCAAATCACCTCCAAAGTCAAGCTAAATGAGTATAACAAAGCGCTGAGTGGGAGACAACCCACTATTAGGTAATAATCATTAAGTTTTTATCAATATACTACTTATGTTGGTTTTTAATTATTGCAGGTCATAAAAAAAAAATAAAAGAACCGAGTAGACGATTGCCATCAGTATCGACCGACGCGAAACTGTCGATATCAATCGAAATGGTCTTACCTGCGTCGACCGACATCAACATCCTTACATCGGTCGATATTCATTCCGATCTGGTATATCGTTCTTACTTATTACATTGAGCCTTTATGATTTATTTCTCACCATAACTCCGACGAATATTACACTGGGGATAGTGTAGTTTAAGTCTGGGGGGAGGTTTACTGATATTTATTTACTTATTAGTCTTATTAAAATGTTTTCAAAATTAAGTTATTGTGGGAACCGAAATTCACACAATCGAGTTTTTAGTTAATCGGAGGAAAGACAAGTTAACCTAGCCTTCCCTGAAGGTCCCGGTTATCTGTTGGGCCACACACGACACGATCAATATGAAAGAATAAAATGAAAATAAGCAGAAAAAGAGAATAAGAGGATCTTGTTTCCGAATTCGCATTTGAGCGTGAACAACAAGTAAAGACCTAGGCAACAAGAGCTGTCGGTACGTTTGCTAGTCTAGCGCCAAAATGTAAACTAGTTGAGTCGCAGCTCGATTAGTAAAAAAGAAAAAAGATACCTAAATTGCTCTAAGTGCTAAGTTGCTCTGATCTCCTTTTTTTTTCCCTCTTCGTCCTAGGTCCTCCTTATATACTCCTCCTTAGGTTGGTTTACCTCTTCTTGGGCCGGATTTGTCGCGAAGTGGGCTTTTCCATATTTCCTTCGTCTTTGTGATTATCTTCGGAAATTTGACATTTGTCTCTTCCCGCGGATGAGATAAACCGCCATACCAGTCTTTGGGCTGAAGTCTTTTGGGAGCATAGATGGGCCGTTGTCCGCAATTCGGACCCTCTTTAGGCCGTATCGAGACTTAAGCATTTTTACGATTTTACTCGCGAAGTAGCCGTTGGCATAGGCATGGTTCCTCCAACGGAACCATGTTTCTTCGCATAGCGGAGGCAGTTGGTGTTAAGTTAACCGTAACCTGCTCTACTACGAAGAATAGGAAACCGTTCGAGAGACATAACCTTCCCAACTTCCCGAATACTTTCGACGATGTTTTTTAGACGGAACATTGGTGTCGTATCCACGGACCCGAAGACCGAGTTACGGAAACTTCTGACGAAGATGCATGGTTATGGGATGGAACCGGGTTCGGAATGGTCCACGGAGAATTGGAACCGGGTTCGGAATGGTCCACGGAGAATTGGCCACGCTCGCCGAGCTAGCTGATCCGTGCCACGGTCGAGCTTGCCGGCGAGCCGACCGACAACACGGTCGTGCTCGCCGTGTGAGCTGGCTCATGTCACGGCCGAGCTCGCCGGCGAATTGACCGGCGACACGGTCGTGCTCGCCAGGCGAGCTAGCTCGTTCCGAGGACGAGCTCGCCGGCGAGTCGACCGGCGACATGGTCGTGCTAGCCGGGCGAGCTGGCTCGTGTCGCGGCCGGGCTCGCCGGCGAGTCGACCGGCAACACGATCGTGCTCGCCGGGCGAGCTGGCTCGTGTCATGGTCGAGCTCGCTGGGAGATCAGTTTCGGCTATTTGTTTCCTCGGCTTTTGAAGTTTTGAACGAGATTTGGTATTTCTAGGGACTTTCGGACATCGATTCCGTCGTGGCCGATTTTGACCCCAACAGTTAGCCCCCCAGCTAGCTAGGATCCGTGGACCTGGGTGTTAGGTCCTAGCTTGCGGTATGCTTTGTTCTAGGTGGAATTAGACGTAATCGTTTGTCCAAATTCTTTACTCACTTCTTCCCTTAATAAAATATTCCTCCAAGATAGAATTTTTTTCTCCAAGATCTCTCTTTGCTCAAAGAAAATGTATTCTAGAAAAGATCTTCAGAGCGGAATTTTTCCTCACACTCATCTTCGGGTGACTCTTCTGCCAATGAGGTGATCGCCCTGAAAGAAGAGTTTGAAGTTGAGGAGGAAGCAAAGGATGCGTACTACAAATCTCCTTGCGGCTCGCCTCCGCCTTCGCAAGACATTCCGATTCCTAAGAATCCTTGGTTCCTCCGATCGAAGGAAAGGTCCGACAGCTTTGTGATTCCATCGAGGTCTCGGAGAACACCGTGGAAGCGGGAACCGGTGTTGGTGATGAAGGTGCCGGAGTCGCTGACGGAGAGGTGGACAAGCCTGTGAGCTCGTTCGGGGTCTCCATGTCCGGGTTCTTCGACTTTGAGCTTTGAGGATTGTTGGGATTATTTCCCTTAGTTTTATTTCGAGGTTTGATGTATCTAGGCCGAGTGTGGCCGTATTTGATTTATGTGTATTATGGCCTTGCGAGGCTATGTGAACTATGTGTTTGAGACCGGCCGTTTGGTGGCTTTGGGTCCTAGCCGTTTTTTGTGGCTTCTATATATATGATGAATGATTGACATTCTGTGCATTTTAGTTTATACTTCTGTCAAGTGTGAGGGAAAGATACGAGTAGTCACTTCGTATATTAACTCTTAGTTTATCGTCTTGTTCATTTGCTCTTACTGAACGAGGGCGTTCGGAAACGTTTAGGAGTTTCGCGAAATTTCGTGAGCGTATTAGATATAGACGATGGGACATGTTTTTAAGATCTCGTATCATGTCTTGAGATGTTAGTGGACCAGTAGGACTGGGTTTAGGGCAAGACCTAGGTTTACTTTTGGCTCTAAGGCTGTGCGACGACTGATCGGCTCTCGTTTTGCCTGTGGGCGATTTCCACCTGGTTCTTCCCGATTTGAAGTCCGCGACTTGGCGCTGGCTTATATGACTTGTATGGAACGAACCGAGCACTCTCCAGAGACCGTCTGGAGTGCTGACCAAAATTTCGGATTTCTTGTATAGTGCGCTATGGTATCGTCGTCGGATGTAAGAGAACCTTCACTTTTACGAAAGGTTAGACTACGAGTTCTTTTTTGAGAACATTTTGGGTTTGTCCGTCGGGGCCAATCGACGGGCAATTTGTTTTTTTTAGAGTCACGGACGGACCGTGTGTTTGGATAATATCTCTCAAAAATATTTACGACGTCTCACTTTTTTCGAAAGGTATATCCTTTGTAGTGAGAAAGTTACGATCTTCGTTTTTAGAGAAGATGTATTTGGTCTTGCTTGACCATTGATACGCAGTGATTGTTGTTTAAGTTAGTTCCCATCCAAGGACTGCTTGAAAGGTATGCGTGTTTGGAGACCCTTGTCTTGGGTGTTTCTCAGGTTAATCTCTAATTGTTGGCTTATTGCTAGTGAATCGGGAGACCGAAATAAAATGAGTTTTATTGGAAAAGTTTC
>NC_027756.1:31721269-31721717 GCF_000695525.1 Brassica oleracea var. oleracea
CCCCCCCCCCCCTTTTTGGAGAGGGGGATAGCTGAACTTGTCAATAGGACAAGCTGCCTACGTACCTCTTTCGAGGATCAACCCATCTCGTAGTTCTGCTTTGTTGTTGCGGGCGTTCTTACTCGTTGGATAGGGCCGTTTCTGTTACTTCGGCCGTTGAGGCTTTAGTTAAATTGGCGGCCGTTTTGTGAGTCGGGTTTTCCGCTGGTTGGGCGATGGAGTCCGGGATCGCGTCGCTGTCCGGAGCCGTTGCCTGGATGAGTGATTCCGAATCGCTCTTTGTGGAACCTTCGGGAGTACTCTGAGTTTTCTTGACTTGCTTCGGGCTAATCGCAGGAGTGTTCCGAGTTTGTCGTAGCTTATGCTCGGCCAAAAAGCAGAGCCTAGGTTGTTTCTAGCATCCCCATATTACTGCTGTTCCGTTTGGTGTTGGGAACTTGATGCTAAG
>NC_027756.1:31721844-31722799 GCF_000695525.1 Brassica oleracea var. oleracea
GAGTTTGATCGATCTGAGGGTCATTGATGTTGTGCCCGAAAAACTGGTCAGTGGTTTTGGTTCCGGGACGACTTCCCCGAGTTCGATGTTCATTCTCCGGAGAGTGTCGCGGAAAATGACATTGACCGTGCTGCCTGTGTCGATGAGGATTCTTCCCACTTCGAGGTCTCGAATCACCAAGTCGATGACCAGCGGGTCGCAGTGAGGTTTATCGAGTCCGACGGTTTCCTCCTCCTTGAAAATAATCATATCGTTTGGAGCGTTGTCGGTCGGGGACCGAGTCGTCCGGTTAGAACTTGTTTTCGCCTTTCTTCTGTAGGCCTTGATGGATGAAACAGAGTCGCGGTAGAATTGCGATTCTCCGATGTTCATTTTTATCCTCCGGTGGGTACTATTGTCTCCAAGGTCATCCTGCCTTCTTCTGCGTTTCTCGCCAGACTGGTTTGCGCATGCATCCCTCTCGGGAGACTCTTTATCAGTCCTGGGAGGGCGGTCAAAATCCAGGATGAGGTCTTTTATGCTAGTGACCTTCGAGAGGTCGCCAGCGAGGATTTTTGCGGCTAGCCTTACGTCGAGAACTTTTCAGTTCGTAGTGGAATGACCTTTGGTCTGGTGGAACTCGCAGTAGGAGTTATCCTTGTACTGGTTCCTGGTCCAGGTGTTTCCGGAGGTCTTTCCTTGTTCGGAATTGATAGTGTAGTTGTGCTCGCCCTGGATGTCTTCTCCCTCGAGGTGGACATACTTGTCGTTTTGAGAGCTTTTCTTTTTTGTGGGCATCTTCTGCGGGTTGTACTTCTGGGAGAGGATTTTCATCTCCTCTTCCATTACGATGAAGTCCGTTGCCTTATGAAGAGCATCCTGAATCGTTCTCGGTTTTTTGAGGGATATCCATAGCCGAAATTTTGACCGGTACCAGAGAGTTTTCTTCAGAGCATCGATCACCACTTTGTCGCTG
>NC_027756.1:31722944-31723502 GCF_000695525.1 Brassica oleracea var. oleracea
TTTCCGATGTAATTTCGTTTTAGGCGAGAAAACCATTCGAGCGCGGCTCCTTTGAGGTTTTCAACGAAGACGAGGCAGTAGCCAGCATCTCGTTCGTGTTCCTTGAGTTTGCACCTCCCCATCGCGATCTAGAAAGACTGCAGGTGCGCTTTCGGGTCGGTGGTGCCATCGTAGATGGGAATTTTGATCTTCCCTGGGTCCGAGACGTTGGTCTCAGTAATCCGGGCAGTGAACGGGGTTTTGCGTGCTTCCTCGAGAAGTCTGTCGATCTCGGGCGCAGCGCTTGTCGCGTGGTGGATTTGTGATTTCACCGCTTTCACCTCCGCTGCGGTTTTCGCGATGTACTGGCGGAGATCGTGGATCTCATCAGGATTTCTGGCAGCCTTGCGAGCCTTTCTGTTTTGGCTGCGGTGGATCCTGGCCTGCTTTTCGGCCAGCTCCTCATGTTCTACCCAATAGAGGTTTTCTTCTTCCTCGGTCATGGGTCTTTCGAAGGACGCGTCATGCCGAACGGACTGGCTTCGCGTTCTTCTTGGGTGGATGTCAGCACCGTCGTCC
>NC_027756.1:31723741-31728075 GCF_000695525.1 Brassica oleracea var. oleracea
CTCCTGGCCTTCGCCGTTAAGGTTTCCACCTGTTTTGCGAGAAAGGCCACGAGTTTTCCTTGTTCGTCCAACTTTTTCTGAGCGGAGGGGAACATTTCCTTCATCTGATCTAGTATCGCGGTGTCGGCAGTGACCGTTGATATGTTTCCAGCTGGAGTTTTATCATCGTTGGCATCGACGGGAGTCCCGTCGTGCGTTTGCGGGTCTTTGTCATCGTTGGTTGTCATATCGGACTGAGCGTGTGTGGTTACGAGATAGATAGATCCGTCCCCCCCTCCTTTTAGCGCCAAACTGTGGGAACCAAAATTCACACCGTCGAGTTTTGTTAATCGGAGGAAACCCTATTTAACCTAGCCTTCCCTGAAGGTCCCGGTTATCTGCTGGGCCACACACGACACGATCAATATGAAAGAATAAAATGAAAATAAGCAGAAAAAGAGAATAAGAGGATCTTATTTCCGAATTCCTGTTTGAGCGTGAACAACAAGTAAAGACCTAAGCTACAAGAGCTGTCGGTACGTTTGCTAGTCTAGCAATTTAAATCTATACTAGTTGAGTCGCAGCTCGATTAGTAAAAACGGAAAAAGATGCCTAAATTGCTCTAAGTGCTAAGTTGCTCTGATCTCGTTTTTTTTCCTCCTTCCCTCTTCGTCCTAGGTCCTCCTTATATACTCCTCCTTAGGTCGATTTACCTCTTCTTGGGCCGGATTTGTCGCAAAGCGGGATTTTCCATATTTTCTTCTTCTTTGTGATTATCTTTGGAAATTTGACATTTATCTCTTCCCGCGGATGAGTAAACCGTCATACCAGTCTTTGGGCGCAAGTCTTTTGGGACCATATATGGGCCGTTGTCCGCAATTCGGACCCTCTTTAGGCCGTATCGAGACTTAAGCGTTTTTACGATTTTACTCGTGAAGTAGTCGTTGGTATAGGCATGGTTCTTCCAACGGAACCCTGTTTCTTCGCAGTCGGTGTTAAGTTAACTGTAACCTTCTCTACTACGAAGAATAGGAAACCGTTCGAGAGACATAACCTTCCCAACTTCCCGAATACTTTCGACGATGTTTTTTAGACGGAACATTGGTGTCGTATCCATGGACCCGAAGACTGAGTTACGGAAACTTCGGACGAAGATGCATGGTTATGGGATGGGACCTGGTTCGGAATGGTCCACGGAGAATTGGTCGCGCTCGCCGGGCGAGCTGATCCATGCCACGGTCGAGTTCGCCGGCGAGCTAACCGGCAACACGGTCGTTCTCGCCGGGCGAGCTGGTTCGTGTCATGGCCGAGCTCGCCGGTGAGTCAACCGGCGACACGGTCGTGCTCGCCGGGCAAGCTGGCTCGTGTCGCGGCCGAGCTCGCCGGCGAGTCGACCGGCAAGACGGTCGTGCTCGCAGGGTGAGCTGGCTCGTGTCATGGCCGAGCTCGCCGGTGAGTCAACCGGCGACACGGTCGTGCTCGCCGGGCAAGCTGGCTCGTGTCGCGGCCGAGCTCGCCGGCGAGTCGACCGGCAAGACGGTCGTGCTCGCAGGGTGAGCTGGCTCGTGTCATGGCCGAGCTCGCCGGGCGATCCGTTTCGGCTATTCGTTTCCTCGGCTTTTGAAGTTTCGTACGAGATTCGGTTTTTCTGAGGACTTTCAGACATCGATTCCGTCGTGATCGATTTTGACCCCAACAGTCGCGAAGCGGGCTTTTCCATATTTCCTTCTTCTTTGTGATTATCTTCGGAAATTTGACATTTATCTCTTCCCACAGATGAGATAAACCGTCGTACCAGTCTTTGGGCTCAAGTCTTTTGGGACCATAGATGGGCCGTTGTCTGCAATTCGGACCCTCTTTAGGCCGTATCGAGACTTAAGCGTTTTTACGATTTTACTCGCGAAGTAGCCGTTGGCATAGACATGGTTCTTCCAACGGAACTCTGTTCTTCGCATAGCCGAGGCAGTCGGTGTTAAGTTAACTGTAACCTTCTCTACTACGAAGAATAGGAAACCGTTCGAGAGACATAACCTTCCCAACTTCCCGAATACTTTCGACGATGTTTTTTAGACGGAACATTGGTGTCGTATCCATGGACCCGAAGACTGAGTTACGGAAACTTCGGACGAAGATGCATGGTTATGGGATGGGACCTGGTTCGGAATGGTCCACGGAGAATTGGTCGCGCTCGCCGGGCGAGCTGATCCATGCCACGGTCGAGTTCGCCGGCGAGAACCGACAACATGGTCGTGCTCACCGGGCGAGCTGGCTCGTTTCACGGCCGAGCTCGTCGGCGAGTCGACCGGCGACACGGTCGTACTCGCTGGGCGAGCTGGCTCGTGTTGCCGAGCTCGCCGACAAGTCGACCGGCGACACGGGCGTGCTCGCCGGGCGAGCTGGCTCGTGTCGCGGCCGAGCTCGCCGGCGCTCGCCGGCGAGTCGACCGGCAACACGGTCGTGCTCGCCATGCGAGCTGGCTCGGGTCATGGTCGAGCTCGCCGGGCGATCCGTTTCGGCTATTCGTTTCCTCGGCTTTTGAAGTTTTGAACGAGATTCGGTTTTTCTGAGGACTTTCGGACATCGATTTCGTCGTGACCGATTTTGACCCCAACGGTTATTATTGAGTCAAGAAGGGGATTATGAACTTTTAGATTTTGCTAGATATCTAACCACTCTTTAGGACCATTCTAGACTTACTGATTGCAGATAGTACTAAAGATACTAAAGTGGATCAACCTGTCAACTATCCACTCTTGCTGAGATTGTTTTGAGGGAACCAAAGCTGGCCTCCAACACTAAACTTGACACAACTTCTTGTCTTAGGGCTGGGTATGCATGGGATCGGATTCTTCAAACAAGTCTGCAAGGTAAAGCCTTGTGTATATAGATTAATCACCCTTTCTCTCTCTATTTTAGAATAATATAATAGAATAAAAAAAATAATCATTATAATATATATATATAGATATTTATTAGGAAGGAATTCGAACAGGACTTGGTGGCTACAACCATTAAGGTTTACTTCATAAGAATTTCATAGGTAAAGGATAAGAACAGGACTTGGTGGCTACAACCATTAGGGCTTGCTTCATAAATAATCATAGGATATAGGTCAAAAAGAAGTGAACATGACTTGGGGGCAACCACCATTAAGGCTTGATTCATGGAAGCCTGTCCAATCTTGGTCAATGATCTTGCTAAATAAGCAGACTTTGACCAAGAGAGAAAATTAGTAGAGAGAGAGGATAGGAACTAATATTTACCTGCAGGTCCAGATAATAGTTTGAAAATCCTTGCATCATTTGATCGATACTCCCAAGGTAAAGCCTGCACTTTTATTTATGCTAAGAAATGAGGTTTGTAAAGGGGAATGAGAGACAAGATTAGCTAAGTTGTTGGCTAGATGAATTTGGTTGCTAAGCTAGGATATGGTATAATGTGCTTTTGTGATTAGGACTTCTTAGATGTGGATTGCAATATTGTAGAGGTGCTGATTCTAAGTTTTAAATCATGTGAGTCCCGGCTGTTTTAAACCTCTTTCAGAGAGACTGTCTGTTTGTTTTGCTTGAGGACAAGCAAAATCATGAATTTGACCAACTTTTACCCATGGTTTATACGTGTTTTAACTATTAATTATTATGTTATAGAGTCTATTTATTATATTTATAAGATCAAGAGTGATTTGGAGATAAGTGATTATTTTGGAGCATTTTGGAGATATTTGGAGCAAGCACCCGAGATGACCATCGAGCTCGACCATCGGTCGATATCGAGGAACAAATATCTATCGATGTTCTGATGTGAACATCGATCGACAGGGAAGCGCACATGAAAGCCTTTTTGGTCACAGCCGACTTGAAGCCCAAGTCTTCACCATTTTACAAGATTACCCCTGACGAGTTTTAACCTAATTATAGAAGCTTTGCCACCATGTTAGAGGCAAAGTGTGATTTCTAGTGTTTCTAGTTTTACTATTATCAGCAAAAGGTTTTTAGGATTTTTATAGATTGGAGAGTCTAATTATATAAGCTTTGCCGTCATGTTAGAGGCAAGGTGTGCTTTTCTTGTTTTATTATTTTCACAGCAAAGGTTTTTAGGATTTTGATAGATTGGAGAGAAGATCCAAAGTTATAATTTGTGATTGGAACTCCATTAATATCTATTTACTATTCTAATGAAGTTTTCATACTTAATTGCTGTTATGAATTGCTTAGCCAAGTCTGAGTAGTTCCATTGTTAGATTTTAGGGTTTAAATAGGTTAGGAGGGATTAGTCCCAACTATAGATTGCTGAGTTGTGATAATCATTATTAGGATTGTTCATTAATGCATGTGTCTAGATTAGCTACCTAGAAC
>NC_027756.1:31728390-31754770 GCF_000695525.1 Brassica oleracea var. oleracea
ATTAGGCATCTGTAGGATTATAATCCCAATTTTCCTGAACAAAAAACCTTAAGTCTAACTATTTCCTTTTTAAGCATCAAAACCTCAACTAATCATATTGAACAAACACTTGTTCAGTATTAAACTGCAATTTACATATAAATCTCTAAAACCATCTTGCTGAACAAATCATATTAGATTTCTTAGGTTCCCTAGCTCCCTGTGAATTCGATCCCTAAGTACTACAACTCGACCTCTTATTTGAGAGAGTATAAATCACTCCTTAGGGTAATTTGAGTGGTATCAGACCACAAAAACAAGGGTGTATGAGCTGTCCCGAGACGACGGTGCTTCTGGATCGTTTGATTCGATCTCTGATAATTTCTGAATTTTTCTGTGTACATTCAATAGAATGCTTGGTCTGGAACCTAGAGTGGCTAGGGGATTCTGATGTGGGTCTCTTATAGGGACCCTCATGATTTGTGGTGTTGAAACCCACATTCTTTTCGACACAGGGGCTACACATAGTTTTGTGAGTCCGGAACTGGTCAGAAAGGGTCTATTCTGCCTCTGTTCTGGGGATAATTCGAGACTAGTGAGGGCGGCCGGTGGGCAAATCATGCACTCACTAGCGCTCATGACTAATATCCCAGTGATGATCCAGGGGAAAATCTTCCTGTAGATCTGATCGTTTTGAGCCTACAGAATCACGATGTGATCCTAGGCATGGATTGGTTGGGAAAGTATCAGGCCACTCTCGACTGCCACAGAGGATGTGTACGTCTGGAGACTGGACATCACCCGATCCAGTACCAAAGTCCAAATCTGAGTCCGGCTCTAGAAAGAGTAGTGGTGTCAGCAGTCCGAGCAGAATGGATGCTTAGACGGGGTTGTGAAGCATATTTGACCACATTTACCACTATGGAGCGCGGCAAGTCTGTTGATTTGAAAGATCTATCTGAGGATCCATTGGTGTCTGAGTTCCCAGATGTGTTCCGTTCGCTAAAGGGTGTCCCCCCTGATAGGTCGGACCCATTTACGATTGAACTAGAACTAGGGACAGCTCCACTGTAGAAGAGTCTGTATCGAATGGCTCTGGCCGAGATGGCCGAGCTAAAGAAGCAATTAAAAGAATTACTGGACAAGGGGTTCATACGACCAAGTAGCTCCCCTTGGGGTGCACCAGTCCTCTTTGCGAAAAAGAAGGATGGTAGCATGCGTCTGTGTATTGACTATCGAGGGTTGAACAGGGTTACTGTGAAGAACAAGTACCTGTTGCCCAGAATAGATGAGTTGTTGGATCAACTCAAAGGAGCCAAGTGGTTTTCTAAGATTTATTTGGCCTTGGGGTATCATAATATCCCCATAGAGCCAAATGATATTAGGAATACATCATTTGTGACCAGGTACGGCCACTACGATTTTTGTGGTTATGCCATTCGGTCTGACCAATGCGCCTGCTGCATTCATGAAATTGATGAACAGCGTTTTCCGGGATTTCTTGGATGAATCGGTGATCATCTTCATAGATGATATTCTAATTTACTCCAAGGATGAGTAATCTCATAGGAAACACCTGAGGGCTGTGCTGGAACGATTACGAGAACACAAGCTTTATGCTAAACTGAGCAAATGCAGTTTTTGGCAGAAGAGCATTGGGTTTCTCGGCCACATTGTGTCCGGCCAGGGTGTCTCAGTGGATCCAGAGAAGATCAGGGCAATCAAAGATTGACCCCGACCACACAGTGCCACGGAAGTCAGAAGCTTCCTAGGGCTGGCCGGGTACTACAGAAAGTTTGTGAAAGGATTCACAAGCTTGGCTCAGCCTATGACACGGTTGACCGGGAAGGACTTTAAGTTCACATGGTCTGAGAAGTGTGTGAAATGTTTTTCCGCACTTAAGGACATGCTGACTAGCGCACCCATTCTGGTTCTTCCGGAGGCCGACCAACCATATGCTGTTTATACGGACGCGTCCATCACTGGACTGGGTTGCGTATTGACCCAGCATGGTAAGTTCATCGCCTATGCGTCAAGGCAGTTGAGAAAACATGAGGGAAACTACCCCACCCATGACCTTGAAATGGCTGCGGTAGTGTTCGCCTTAAAGATTTGGCGATCATACTTGTATGCTCCAAGGTTCAGATACTTATGGACCATAAAAGTTTGAAGTATATATTCACCCAGCCTGAGTTAAACTTAAGGAAGAGAAGGTGGATGGAATTCGTGGCTGATTACGATTTGGACATCACCTATCATCCGGGAAAGGCTAATCTGGTAGCAGATGCCTTGAGCCGGAGAAGGGCCGACATATCAGCTGAACACGAGGCGGACGATCTAGACAGTATGGTACGTGCCTTCGGTTGAATGCATCGACCAAGGAGTCCAAACCACTCGGATTAGAGGCGGTCAACCAGGCCGACCTGCTTACCCGAATTTGGTTGGCTCAAGGTCAAGACGAGAACCTGAACAAGGTTGCTCAGAACGATAGGACGTAGTACCAGACTGCAAAGGATGGTACCATCCTGGTTAATAGTCGGATCACTGTTCCTAATGATAGAAGTCTGAAGGAATAGATTATGAGGGAAGCTCATAAATCCAGATTCTCGGTTCATCCGGGTGCTACCAAGATGTATGAGAACCTTAAGAAGTTCTATCATTGGATCCGTATGAAGGCAGATGTCGCTGAGTGGGTGGCTAAGTGTTCTACTTGCCAACTCATCAAAGCAGAACATGAAGTGCCTAGTGGGTTATTGCAAAGCTTGCCTATTCTTGAATGGAAATGGGATCACATCACAATGGACTTTGTGACTGGGTTCCCTACCACCAGGAATAAGAAAGATGCGGTTTTGGTTGTGGTGGATCGCCTAACCAAATCAGCGCACTTTCTGGCCATAAAGAAGTCGGATGGGGTCGATCAGATTGTACGTATATACATCGAAGAGATCGTCCGACTGCATGGTGTTCCGGCAAGTATAGTATCTGATAGAGATCCAAGGTTTACATCTTATTTCTGGAAAGCTTTCCAAAAAGTTCAAGGGACGAGAGTAAACATGAGTACCGCCTATCACCCACAGACTAACGGACAGTCTGAACGTACGATCCAGACATTGGAAGATATGTTGCGAGCATGTGTTTTAAACTGGGGTGACTCCTGGGAAAAACATCTACCTTTGGTAGAATATGCTTACAAAAATAGTTTCCATAGTAGTATTGGCATGTCGCCATACGAAGCTCTATATGGGCGTCCATGCAGGACACCCTTGTGCTGGACCCAAGTTGGGGAATGCAGCATGATTGGTCCAGTGATTGTCGAAGAGACAATCGAAAAGATCAAGTTCTTGAGGGATAAGATGAGACAGACACAAGACCACCAAAAGAACTATGCAGATCGACGAAGGAAAGATCTCGAGTTCCAGGTGGGTGACCTTGTGTATGTCAAAATGATTACCTTCAAGGGACGAGTCCGAATTTCCGGAAGACGGAAATTAGATCCAAGATACTTGGGACCGTTCAAGGTCATTGAAAGAGTTGGCATGGTGGCCTACAAGCTGGACTTGCCGGCCAAAATGGACGCGTTTCATAATGTGTTCCATGTCTCCCAACTCCAGAAATCTCTTACGGACCAAGACATCGCCCTTCCTACTATTCAAGCCGATCTAGGCAAGAACCTAACCATGGAAACGAGGCCGGTTTGGATCATATATAGGATGGAAAAAGCAACAAAGAAGAAGACGGTCCAGATGGTCAAGGTCGTCTGGGACTGTAATGGTCAGGATATAATCACTTGGGAAACAGAAGCTAGAATGAAAGCGGAGTACCCAGAGTGGTTGGATCATTTTGTTTCTGAGGAAACATTTGATTCGGATTCGAGGACGAATCCATCCCAAGGGGGGGGGGGAGACTTGTCACGCTCCCAATCCTGAATAGGATTGTCGGGACGGCCATCGTTCGAGGAAACGTACCAGCCAGTCTTAGGACATTAAGGCAAGCGTTCCATGGCCAAGATAGAAGGTTAAGGACGTCAGGATGCTGAGACTTAACCTTACGAGAGAAAGAAGTCAGCTAGCACGAGTAAGACGGTAGCTGGACGAAGTGAATGAGTAGCTCGACCAGCTCAACAAAGCTAGGTTAAGCTCACTCCAGCTCGACCTGTACTAAGTCAGCTCCACTAGCTGGACTACTAGCTCAATCAGCTGAGGCAGCTGGGAGTCAGCTGATCTCAGCTCGACGGACTGTTCGGGTTTCAGGCCGATGATCCTGGTCCGGGCCAGTGGCAGGCTGTGAGGTCCGGCCATGCGGCCATGGGCTATTGGGTCTTTGGACAAAGCCGCGGGCTAAGTCCAGAAGGCTTGGTGAATGGCTTGGGCTCTTGTCCGACCCAAACCCAATCAGAATAGGCGATGGGATGCAAGTGACCGAGAGGGCACAACCCTTGGCCGATGGTGCCCATTCGCTAGCAAGTCGTGCCTGTTCGTGGGACATGGCTTACCCCTTTGTTTTCTATAAATAGGGGGTCTCTCTTGTCGATTTCATTATCCAATTCCAGAGTAAAATACTCAGAGAAAATCGTTGAGAGAGAGAGAGTTCTGGCCAAGAGAAAGGTCGAGTGTGGTGGTGTTTTGTTTCGGCGCCTCTGATCATTTGGAAACTAACTCCGATCAAGTATGGGAGATCAAGACAAGGAAAAAGACATGGAGAACCCAGTCGTGGTTCAGAAGGTATGTGATGGGCCGTGGCTCCATCAGACCGAACGGAAGTCCTTGTGATCGCACCGCGGATCTGGTAGGTTCATTAGTCCCATCCGCTTCTCCTTATCGGTTTCAATCCGTTTCTCTACTCTTCTTTCTCGATATACATGAAAAGTTGTGATGGTTGAGTCCAAGGGACACGTCTCTAGGCTTTGGCCGATCATAACCAAACCGCAAATCTAGACACGGGTCGGTTATGCAGATGGTTCGAATCGCACCATGGACTGGGCGGTTGGGCTAAACGGTTGGGCACATCCCAAAAGGCACGAGTTGCCAAAGGCACAAATTGCTAAAGGTTGTGAGTTGCCAAAGGGTGTATGTAACCAAAGGGTACGAGTTGCCAAGGGTTACGAACATCAAGAGGTACCAAGGGCCGAAGGGGTGCATGTTCCAAACGGTGTCTGTTGATACATGTTCTGTCTGATCCTTATGGATCAGTCTATAACTTGTTAAGTCAAGACAAGTAAACGGTTTGTCTAAGCCAGGGTAAGAGTCGCAAGGTCTGACCGGTTGCTAAGCCTAGTAGATTGGGCTTGAGGCTTACTCGTCCATTGGATCCAGGCCCAAGGCCGGATCAGGTAAGGAAGTTCGTTGGGCCATTGAGGCGGACTTCATGGGCCGGTCGAACCTATATTCTATCCGGTTAGACGGATTGGTCTTCCGGGCGATCCGGATCTGTTCGTGTGTTCTGTTTATCTATTCTGGACTGTCTATCTGATTCAAAGTCAAGGGGGGGTTGGTTGAATGACTTAGGATACGGTAGACAGGTTCATACTTTTTATGATTATATTGACTGAGGTTTATCTAAGTTCTAGGAACCAAGCCAAGAATTATAGAATCAATCCGCTCTATCTTCGGTTATGATTAATGCTTATTTGGTTGTGGTTTTTGGAACTAAGGATTGTTCTGGTCGAACCAAGGAGCCGTGAAGGCTCGGTCAGTGAGAGGCTGTGTAATGTGTGGTTAGATGATGCTAGGGATGAACTAGTAATTGTCTATGAAACTGTTAAGAAGTTGTGTATCGGATCTCATGTTTCTAAGTAATACAAAATTCACACATTTATATTCTGCTGTGCTATATGTTCGTTTGTTTATGAACCTCATATTCAAATATGACTTAGTAAATAAAAGGCTTAAAATGAATCAAACAAGTAAAGAAATTAATAAGTAAGCATTCGTATCCAGTTGGGTCGAGAGGCCAGGATCGGGTCTTACATATAATATCCTTATACGCCTTTAGAGTCAGAAGAGAAATGGGATAAATGGATGTGTAAACGAAAAGTTACAGAAAAAGCAAAGTTTCATGGGCCTTTGGATAAAGAGCCCTACATCTGGTTGTTTTGGAAAATTGATAGTGAGTTGCACTTTAAGGATCAGTTGATTTGTTATTCTCTTAACACACAATATGATGTTAAAATGGCAAGGTCTGAACTGACTATTGGTACCACTCAAATGACCCTAAGGAGTGATTTATACTCTCTCAAATAAGAGGTCGAGTTGTAGTACTTAGGGATCGAATTTACAGGGAGCTAAGGAACCTAGAGATTCTAATATGATTTGTTAAGCAAAATGTTTTTAAGAGTTTTGAAAGTAATTGCAGTTTTATATTGAACAAGTATTTGTTCAATAGCAAGTTTTGGGGTTTTGGTGCTTAAAAAGGAAATAGCTAGACTTAGGGTTTTTATTCAGGAAAGTTGGAATTATAATCCTATAGATGCCTAATGAGTTGCATGCATGATATTGTAAAGCTCAACTATTTGATCAACAAGTCTTTCGGCCTTTGTGAGCATTGACTTGTTGACTATTAACTAGATCTATGATCTCAACTCTCGTTATATTGATCTATAGAAAGTGTCGATCGATATTCCAATGGGCGTATCGATCGATACACCTTTTGCACCGTCGATCGATTATTCAGGTATGATATCGATCGAAGCGCTCTAGTCAAGATTTATGCACATGTGGAATGAATGCTTACTAAGCTCACTAGATCAGCTCTCGCCTTGCTCATAGCAAGAAACAAAGTTCAATTAGAATGTTTTCAGAATGAGAATTAGCTATGGATTTTATCAATCAATCCTACGGCAAGTTATAGGTAGCTAATCTAGACATATGCATTAATGAACAATTCTAAAGATGATATTCTAATTTACTCCAAGGATGAGGAATCTCATCGGAAACACCTGGGGCCGTGCTGGAACGATTACGAGAACAAAAGCTTTATGCTAAACTCAGCAAATGCAGTTTTTGGCAGAAGAGCATTGGGTTTCTTGGCCACATTGTGTCCGGCCAGGGTGTCTAAGTGGATCCAGAGAAGATCAGGGCAATCAAAGATTGGCCTCGACCACGCAGTGCCACGAAAGTCAGAAGCTTCCAAGGGCTGGCCGGGTACTACAGAAAGTTTGTGAAAGGATTCACAAGCTTGGCTCAGTCTATGACACGGTTGACCGGGAAGGACGTTAAGTTCACATGGTCTGAGGAGTGTGTGAAATGTTTTTCCGCACTTAAGGACATGCTGACTAGCGCACCCATTCTGGTTCTTCCGGAGGCCGACCAACCATATGTGGTTTATACGGACGCGTCCATCACTGGACTGGGTTGCGTATTGACCCAGCATGGTAAGGTCATCACCTATGCGTCAAGGCAGTTGAGAAAACATGAGGGAAACTACCCCACCCATGACCTTGAAATGGCTGCGGTAGTGTTCGCCTTAAAGATTTGGCGATCATACTTGTATGCTCCAAGGTTCAGATACTTATGGACCATAAAAGTTTGAAGTATATATTCACCCAGCCTGAGTTAAACTTAAGGAAGAGAAGGTGGATGGAATTCGTGGCTGATTACGATTTGGACATCACCTATCATCCGGGAAAGGCTAATCTGGTAGCAGATGCCTTGAGCCGGAGAAGGGCCGACATATCAGCTGAACACGAGGCGGACGATCTAGACAGTATGGTACGTGCCTTCGGTTGAATGCATCGACCAAGGAGTCCGAACCACTCGGATTAGAGGCGGTCAACCAGGACGACCTGCTTACCCGAATTCGGTTGACTCAAGGTAAAGACGAGAACCCGAACAAGGTTGCTCAGAACGATAGGACGGAGTACCAGACTGCAAAGGATGGTATCATCCTTTGCAGTAGTCGGATCAGTGTTCCTTATGATAGAAGTCTGAAGGAAGAGATTATGAGAGAAGATCATAAATCCAGATTCTCGGTTCATCTGGGTGCTACCAAGATGTATCAGAACCTTAAGAAGTTCTTTCATTGGATCTGTATGAAGGCAGATGTCGCTGAGTGGGTGGCTAAGTGTTCTACTTGCCAACTCATCAAAGCAGAACATGAAGTGCCTAGTGGGTTATTGCAAAGCTTGCCTATTCCAGAATGGAAATGGGATCACATCACAATGGACTTTGTGACTACCACCAGGAATATGAAAGATGCGGTTTGGGTTGTGGTGGATCGCCTAACGAAATCAGCACACTATCTGGCCATAAAAAAGTCGAATGGGGTCGATCAAATTGTACGTATTTACATCGACGAGATCGTCCGACTGCATGGTGTTCCGGCAAGTATAGTATCTGATAGGGATCCAAGGTTTACATCTTATTTCTGGAAAGCTTTCCAAAAATTTCAAGGGACGAGAGTAAACATGAGTACAGCCTATCACCCACAGACTGACGGACAGTCTGAACGTACGATCCAGACATTGGAAGATATGTTGCGAGCATGTGTTTTAGACAGGGGTGATTCCTGGGAAAAACATCTACCTTTGGTAGAATTTGCTTACAACAATAGTTTCCATAGTAGTATTGGCATGTCGCCATACAAAGCTCTGTATGGGCGTCCATGCAGGACACCTGTGGGAACCGAAATTCGCACTATCGAATTCCGTTTAAATAAGGAAACTATGAAAACCCTAATTTTCCAGTGGACCCGGATATCTGCTAATTACCACACGTCAAGCAATCAGAACACGAGAATAACAACGATAAGAATAAGAAATTGAAAAAGAGAGCAAAGTAGATCTTATTCCGAATCTGCGTATGAGCGTTTACAACAAGGTATAAGCATGGGCTCGAGAGCTGTCGGCGAGATTCCTAGTTCTAGCAACCCTAACGCTGGTAAAACAACTCCAGCAGCCACTGCGCCTATGGCCAACGCTTACGTAAACGCCATAGTTCTTGAGAAAATTGAAAACCTAGCCGCGACTTTTCGCCACAGGAAGAGCAACGAAACGAACTCGCGATTTCTCTGTCTAAACATAAAGGGAAACGATAAAATTTATCAAACTCCGTAAGATTTGGCTCATTACCGAGCTAAAGAAGTCTCAACGCATAAGGGTTTTACCGAAAGACGTTTTCCGAAAACGTTTTGGAAAAATAAAACTTGCTCTCCACAAAACCGCGAAAAAAAGAAGCACAGCAAATTGGGTACATAACTCACTGATGTACTTCTATATTTTGCGGAAAAACCCTAGGTTAATTGCGGAAAAAGGAAGCACAGAAAATCGGGTACATAACTCACCGCTGTACTTCTTCCGAATATCTTTCGGAAAAACCCTAGATTAATCGTGGAAAAAGGAAGCGCAGCAAATCAGTTACGAATCCTCCACGGCTGTACTTCTTTAAAATAACTTTCGGAGAAACGAAGTTGATTTCTATAAAATCATTCGAAACCTAAAACGGGTGACGAAGACTAAATAAACCAAAACGGGAGATCGTATCCCCACCGCTAAAACGTTTTCTGAAACCTAAGTTTCGAAAGAATTCAAGTATCATTTCTATGGTAAAAAATTCCGCAAGTTGTCGATGTTTGTAACCTAAATATTACTTCGGAAAAAACTACTCGAAACTCCCACGGATAAGAGAAAAACTTCTGATTAAATTTGATTGCAATAATTAACCTCGTCACGGCTCTCGTACAGCCAAAACTTGAAAACTTCTTTACGGAACAAATCTCGTAAAATTATGCTCGACAACATCTTGCGAAATAACCTTTGCAAAAATTAAGCTCGGCAAAATTTTACGAAAAAACTTTCGTAAAATTAAAATCGATAACATTTTGTGGAATAACTTTCGTAAAATTAAACTCGATGTTATTTTTCGGAAAAAAATTCGTAAAACTAAAGTTGGCAACATTTGACGAAGCAGCTTTCATAAAATTAAACTCGACATTATTTTACGAGACATTATTTTATGATACAATTTTCGTAGAATAAGTTTGACAACGTTTTCGAAGCGACTCTCGTAAATAAAACTCAAAACTATTCGACAACCTTCGAAAATTTAACAACGATTGTAGTGAAAGACTCTCGGATAAGGAAAGAGATGGAGTAAAATCCGAAAATCAAAATTCGCCCATCCGCCTCTCTCCACGAGCTCACCATCCTTCCTCTCATGCCTTGATCTATCGCCAAAACCTCATCTCCCAGCGTGTCTTCCTGATCATCCTCGGCATCTCTTGATCGTCCCTGGCTATTCCTAAATGCTAAAAAGGTTTCGACAAGATGCTTATTCATTTTCATAAATCCAATGATACTAAGACTGAAACATGGATCACGAAAACCGCAAGACTGGCATCAGCCTAAACGCGGCCAGGAAAGCAGAGAAATCCAGGAAGAATCAATATTCTTGATATTCGAAATGGGTAGACATACACAAAAAGAGTAAGAGCAAATGAGCAAGGAAAACGGAGAAGAGGCAAACCCAAATATTCGAGAGAACTAAGGTATTTCCGACTTCAAATTTTTGTAATCAGACTTGGAATTTTCGTAGGAAATTACTAAGAAATAAAAACGCTTTTGAGACTGCCATACAACTTTACAGAACTTAAAACCTAGGTGGATAGTCTAGTGAACTAAGACTTAGGCATTTTTTCCTGTCTCGATATATCGTTCCATAACTGTTCAGCCACATCTCGCAAACCAATCTAAACTCTCTGAAAATCGAGAAACGATCGCCATGCATATTCAGCTTGCTTCCTAAAGAAAGAAAGAACTAGAGGCACAAACGTCGTCTTAAAACTGATTCGTATCTAGCGATTTTCTTAAAACCGACATATTCCAAGTCGTCAACCTGAAAAAAACCAAATCATAGTCCCAGCGTCATCTTTAAATTGACCCGGATTGTCGATCATTCCAATCCTCGGAAGAAGAAACGTACACAACCCTTCAAAGTATCGGTTCAACCGTTTTTTCCGTAAAAAAGGGGGGGGGGAGTAGGTACATATACTATACTCGTATACTCCCAAACTTCAAAAAATTTTGCCTCGTCATCAAGAAAACGCTTTCGTGAAAGCAAACTCTCGTAGCAATAGGCAGAAAAACATTTAGGCAATACGATACCACACTAAAATCATCCCAAAAAGGCAAACGACAATCTAAAATCTGTCTAAACGCTAGCAACATATCCCGACGATCATGAACATAATCTCAAAGACTATACAGCATTTCTTGTCGAAATCATGCGAATAGAAAACCTGTAACAATATCAAACTTAAACTCGATGATTAGCCAAAGTCTTAAAACCCTTTTCGGCTTTATAAAGCCAATTTTGTATAAAATATTTTACGAGAAATCTTCAAGCATCAAAGCATTAATTTCAGTTTCCGTGAACCAAGTGAGTCAAGGAAAAGCATCGAAAACATTTGTGACGAAGAAAACTCGAGAATAAAAGTAGCAGCGAGCACATTAAAGGGAACACTTTCTTCCCGATCGTTGGCTAGATCTACCGCTGGTTGACCAATTCGTTCCATAAACGAATATGTCATGAGAATCCTCTCAAAAGCCTATGAAAAACGTTCTGTGACTAGATCGTGGCGAAATAAACTTTGGTAACACTCCATGAGTAACTCCAAGCAAGTTTCACCACAGATCGAAATGAAAGCAGAAACGTTTCTCGTAAAACCCGTAGAAACGTTTCTCGTAAAACCCGCATAAACAACATTACTTTGACACGTGTATACGTATCACCAGTTTACAACCTTCGTAAAATCGGTTGCCCATTACTTACGCCAAAAATTCTTTGTACAGTAAGATCAAGTCATACGAAGAAACTTTCAAAAGTTAACAAAACAGGTTTTACGAAGATGTATTTTTCGTATAGCAAATACAAAGCGGTAAGATCTGACTTTGGATGATCAATCTAAAGAGAAATCTCTTCGCATTACGATCTAATATATCTCATTTTTAGCCCTGCGGCTCGCTGGCTTCTGCCTTTCGTTCCCCTCGGTCACATCCGAGCAGGCAATCATCCCGCAACTGACTCCGCACTGGTTCTGTATCGAACCTCTTAGGCTTCCTCTTCCTTAGACAAAAACGAATCAATTTTCATAAGACTATAGGTAACATTATACGAAACATACATCGTATAACTGAAACCTAAAGCAGAGAATCGTTTTCTACAACTATCGGCCATCTTATAACGGATAACCCCGGTAAACGTGGCCTATCAATCTTGACAAGAGCTCTTTGGCCCTCGGTCAATTACACCTTCCAGTAAAAGTCTGAACCAGAGTTCGGCATCCCCTTTAAGGACAATCATAAACTAACATGACCTTAATGTTACCACGGTAGTACCATGGTCTAATCCTTGACCTACAACATCCTTGGCTATCTGAGTGAACACATCCTTCACGGCAAGCCAAAGTATTTGAGCAACCATTGCTCCATCTCTTAACGCCTAAACGACAATCTGCGATTTGTCTAAAAATGTCATGTAACTATTAAGAGAACAATTATCGTATAACCCATAGTCAGAAATCATATGATGAATTCTTCGTAACAAAACTCAGTCCTAACAACCAAACGATTAACGAAAAACCTAAACTTGTCGACAATCGACCAAGTTCAATACTTTCCACAATTCACTTTAAGCCTGCTACGTTTTACCCAAAACACACGCGGCATGTAAGGAAAAATTCGTAACAAAGCTCCTAGAGCTATACGAAACATCCTCAAAAATTCACGAAATAGATCTCGGAATGCCAACACTTCACAAAGCACTATGAAGTAAAACGCTTCTTCCCATGGAGAAATTTACGCGACCCCTCGGTCCTAATTCCTCGATCACAAATCAAACTATTGGCATCCAAACAGCAACAACAGTTTTGGCTGCGAATATCCGCAAATCAACCAAAAATGTTTCTCCGACGTAGGCTTATGACTAAACTCTTGCAACACGATGAAACATCTTCAAGCCCGCAAAAATTTCAACCAAAAAACGCGGCATGCAAAAGAAAAAACAATCTTCAGCATCAAGAGACGTCGCAGATGCTTGAAGAATAAGTTTTTTCGACAAAAATAGATTCCTCGATAAAAACACCTTCTTGGCAGACCAAACAGTCATACGCACTAACGTCTTCTCAAACACGTATTCTTCGCGAAGACTCCAAAACCGTAATATCTACCGATAAGTTTGTTTCTGATCACAACAAACTATTAACGTCCTAAATAGACTAAGCCATCTCGTAGAGATAGCTCTCGTACACCCGACACAAGGGTAATAATGCTATATAAAAAATCTAAAATTTTGGTCAGCACTTTCGGGAGACTTAAAAATTATCCTCGAAGAGATGCTCGATTCCTACCATACAAGTCACGTAAGCCGAGAACATATCGCAGGCTTTAAAATGGGACGGAATCAGGTCAAAAACGATAGGGGAAACGTAAGTCGAAGTACTCATCGCACCCCCTAAAGCCGTGATTTGACCTAGGTCTTGCCCTAAACCCAGCACATTGGTCTCTAACATCTCTTGGCATAGTATCAAATACCCTGATACGTGACCCCAAAATGTGTCTCTTGGCTAATATTCAAGCGTCTTCAGAAAACCCGCAAGTTTACGCACTGCGGAAAACTCTCGAAACAGATCACGGATATAGCAGTTCACCCAGAGTTAGATTACGAGATTACAACTCGTAATATTCCCTTTACACCCATATAAATGCTCGATTACGGCTACACGACACATAACTAGACCGTAAAGGATTGACCTCTTCGACAAGGGTACGTAGGCAGCCTTCACAAGGCGCAGCCCAAATCTTATCGAACTCCACTTTTAGTAGAGTGAACAGACCACTTCCAACCATTAATTGCGCCTAACTTACCTGACCTGCCTAACCGCTCGCAAGACCATCGAAAAAATTCTAGCGAGCTGGGGGGTTAAAATCAGCCAGGACGCAATCATTGTCGGAAAGTTCTCAAGAAAAATTCCTATCTTCGAAAAAGAAAGATAAAATTCAAAAGAAGAGAAAAGCGGGAAAATGATATCACTCAAATTACCATAAAGAGTGAATTACTCTCTCAAATAAGAGGTTCATATGTAGTACTTAGGGATCGAATCCACAAAGACTCTAGGATTACACTAGATTATGGTTTTTGAAGTAGGCTAGATTAACTGGTTTATGGGTTTTAAAGCAGTAAATGAATTGTTGAGCAAGGTTATTGCTCGATTGGTTTGTTTTGAGGTTGTTAACAGTTGGTAGAATAGCTAGATTCAGGTATATTCTAAGGTATGATAAGTAAATACTTAATTTGGGTTTTTAGGGGTTTATTGATATTAATTGTTCTTGAATTCAAAGTAAGATATAATCAATTTGATTATCTAATCTGGATCTCGGATTTCAATTATCGTATGTTAATCACGAGAAAGTGTCGATCGATGATTCATTAAGAACATCGATCGATACACCTTTCAAAATATCCATCGACAAAACTATCGCTGCGTCGATCGATGCTTCTTCCAGAAAGCTTTACGGACAGGTTTGATTTTTAGTCACTAACTCACTAGATCAACCCTCGTCTGTATCTAGTAAGTTAGATCATACTAGTTTATTTTCAGGTATTGAGTCAAGCAATGGCTTGATCACAATTAATTCTAAGATCTAAGTTTAAAAGGTGATCAATCCAAAATTTTGCTTTAAGAACAACTAGATGAAAGAATTATATTTTTAAACACCCTAATAACAGTTTGAGTCAGTGATACATTTATCAACCAATTGAGAAACCTAAATCTAACAGTAAGGACTACTCAGACATATTCATAAGGTACATGGTTATGATGGTCTAAATAGTACTTAAATAAAATGAATAATAAGAGTAAGAAATTGAGTAAATGAAAGCAAGAGAGTTTAAGATCTTCTCTGTTTTGTAATTTAGATTTATCTCTCCAATCCAAAGCTCTCTCTCTCCAATGGTGGCTTCTTGCTTCTCTCAAAACTAGGTCTAAAAAGTCTCTAGGCAAGTTTGCCTCTAAAATTATACAAAACCCTAATATATAACCTAACTGGCGGTCATGGACTTAAAATGTAATTATTGAAACTTTTGTGAAACTTGCAATCTTCTAATTTTGTCATTAACTCTCGGGTGGCTTCGCTGTCGATCGATGATGCAAGTCTTTCATCGATCGATTATTCTTTGTATCCGTCGGTCGATACTCTGATAAATAATCGACCATCTAGCAAAGCTCAAAAGGTCTCCAAATAGCTCCAAATCCATCATGTTCTTCCAGTTAGTACCTAAACTCTGTAATTACTCTAAATAGACTCGATAAAGTAGTAAATATATCTTAAAACACTTATATACCATGGCTAATAATGGGTAAAATCCATGGTCTATCAACTCCCCCAGGCTTACTCTTTTGCTTGTCCTCAAGCAAAACATACTAAAGCAGTCTCTCTGAGAGAAGTTTGAAAACAACAGGGATTTTCATGATTTAAAACTTAGAATCATCACCTCTACAATATTGTAATCCACATCTAAAAAGTCCTAATCACAAAGGCACATTATACCAAATCCTAGCTTAGCAACCAAATTCACCTAGCCAACAACTTAGAAAATCCTGTCTGACATTCCCCTCTACCCACCTCATTTCTTAGCATAAATAAAAGTGCAGGCATTACCTCGGGGGTATCGATCAAGGATGCAAAGATTCTCAAGCAAGTATATGGATCTGCAGGTAAAAGTTATTTCCTATCTTTTCTCTCTACTAATTTCTCTCTTTAGTCAAAGTCTGCTTTCATTGCAGGATCATTGACCAAGATTGGACAGGCTTCCATGAATCAAGCCTTAATGGTGGTTGCCACCAAGTCCTGTTCACTTCTTGTTGACCTATATCCAAGAATTCATGTGAATCGAACCTTGATGATTACCGCCACCAAGTTCCGATCGAATTCTTTTTGTTGGAATCCTTATGAAGCAAGCCTTAATGGTTGTAGCCACCAAGTCCTATTCGGATTCCACCTAACTAACACCTATTTATTTATATATATATTTTAATTTTTATTTTTTATCTATAAATCTAGGGTCAAAATAGAGAGAGAAAATGTGATAAATTTACATAAGGCTTTACCCTCCAGACTTGTTTGAAGAATCCGATCCCATGTATACCAAGCTCCAAGACAAGAAATTGTGTCAGGTTTAGTATTGGAGGTCAGCTTTGGTTCCTTCAAACAATCTCATGAGGTGTGAATAGTTGACAGGTTGATCCACTTTATTATCTTTAGTACTATCTGCAATCAGTAAGTCTAGAATGGTGCTAAAGATTGGTTAGATAACAAGCAAAAATCTAATAAGATCATTATCCCCTTCTTGACTCGATAAAACATTTTGAAAACATTTCAAATAGAAATCATATAACAAACTATTATCAGTAAATACCTCTCCCAGACTTAAATTTCACTGTCCCGGTGATAATCTGTCTGAGATTGGTTAGAGAATAAATCATAAGTACTAAGTTAGATTTTAGACAAGAGAAAAGCATGTTCGTACCCTTCTGCCTCGAATGTTGATCGACATAAACACCATGTAATCGATCGACATAACTGCCCTACCGTCGATCGACGTAAGCACCTCTTCGTCGATCGACGGCGAGGAGACATAAAATTTATGTGCTAGCTGCAACGTATGTGTCTAATTCAACACACTATGAGTATCAATCAGGCAAGTTAGCTCTATTAGACAATCCAAACACATGCAAGAATAGCAAAAGATAAACTACAGTCATAACATAAGATAATAAATCAGAGGATAAATCCTAAAAGTACGAGAACAGAAGAAAACATAAGTAGATAGGGATAGAAATATGAGGACTAGTCCTCATCAGTAGTCTCGTCGGTGGTCTCCTCGGAGTCGCCTCTGCGCTGGCGTGATGGTCCTACTGCTAATGGTGAGCTGGCTCGCACACTCTTCCTGATCGAACAGCGACATCTCGATACTCTAGCCCAGATGGCGGTGAGAGCATCGACTACGACGCGCTGGAAATCTCCCTCAGGGCATGTAGACATGTCTGGCATAGGCGGGAAAGGCGGAAGTGCGGCCTCGGGCTGGTGCGGCTGAGGTCCTCCAGGTCGTTGGACCGTGTAGCGTCGCGGCATGGTCGATGGGGTACGAAGGAGGCGCGGGTCAGGGTTGAACTGGATGCTGGGGAGGCCGGCTTAGAAGTCCGTGAGTGCACGGTTGGGTAGCTGGACCAAGCTCGAGCCATCCTGAGCCTTGAAACACCAGTAGCGGTCGTCCTTGAGCCACTGTGCGCTCGTGAGGTGCGCTGCATCCATGTAGATTATCTGGTCGTTCATCGCAGCATCATCTAGCGGTACTCCGCGGTGTATGAAGATCGGTGTAAGGAGACTCCTGACCGTCTCCTTCTTCTTCCCCTGTGACTGGAATGGCTTCATCTTGAGTTTGACGAGATGCTCAGCGAAGATGGCTCCTAGGTTGGGCCATATGTCGTCTTCGGGCTCCGCAATGTTCTCCATGTGAACCAAGCTCCTCACCGCGTAGTAGACCAATGTGAGCTCCTGCACCCGAACCTTATTAGGTTCCATCTTGCACAACAGAGTGTTGGCAAGGACCTTCGTGAAGTAGCGCAGAGTCGGGTGACAGATGTCTGTCTGAAGAGCCGAACCAGATTCAAAGAAGTCGGTGGCTATGTGCCCCAAAAACGTTGATCTCCCTGCAAAGTCGGGTACGACGGCGTGCTGAAGCTCCCCATTCTGGAACCCATAGATGGTGCTAATAGCGGAGAGAGGGACTCTGTAGCGGATGCCGCGAATGAAGAAGGTCAAGATACCCATGTTAGCTCTCTTTGCCCTCTCGTTGGTATAGTAGACATTCACCGTGGCCATGAACTGGCGGACCAGCTCCGGGTAGAGAACCTGTAAAAACCCATTGATGCAATTCGACTTGCATGGCACATATAAGCGGTTTAATCGATCAGTAATCCCTATTCTATCATTCTATCAACACAAATCGATCGATATAGGCCCTAAAATCCCGGTTCTAGTTCATCTTTTATTTCAACCCTAACAAGAACGAGAATTTAGAAAATTTCGTGTTCATACCATGGTGATGCATGGGTTAAGTGATCTAAACGGATAGAGAGTTGAAAAACGAGTGGATTGAGCGCAAGAATCTTCGGATTTGGCCGAGAAACGAGAGAGAAAATGGATGGAAGTGTTTTCGTAGGGTTTTCGGGTTTGTGTGAATGTCGACTTAATGTCGACTTAAATGAGCCCGTGTCTTTTCATTTTCCATCGATCGATGAGTTGGTGTCTTTGTTGATCGACAGACGTTATTCTTTCCGAAGATTAGTTTTTTTTATTATTATTTTTTATAATACTAAATCCAAAACATGTTAAAATAAAAATGGGTTGCCTCCCATTCAGCGCTTATTTTAAGTCGTTAGCTTGACTTGATGTTCGATCTGTCTAATTATCAGGAGGGGGGCCTAAGTTTATAGGCCTGCTAATTAGAGGCTTATCCCAATAGTGTTTCACTCGTTGGCCATTCACTGTGGATTCGTCTCCTTTATCATATATAAGTGGAATGGCTCCATAAGGATTGACGCTAACAACAGTGAAGGGACCTGATCGGAGTTTTCCGGGAAACGGTGTAAGCCGAGAGTTATATAACATCACTTGATCATTTGGTTCGAAGTGCCTGAAGATGATCTTTTTATCATGATATGCTTTCGTCTTTTCTTTATATATCTTTTAACTCTTATAGGCTAAATGTCTTATCTCATCCAGCTCGTTAAGCTGCATGAGTCTCCTTTCGGCAGCTGGTTTGATATTGAAATTTAATAATTTAATAGTCCAGACTGCTTTATGTTCTAGCTCAACCGTTAAGTGACATGATTTTCCATTGAGCAGGTGAAATGGGGTGGTTCCTAAGGGAGTTTTGATTGCAGTCCGGTAAGTCCAGAGTGCATTGTCCAATTTCCTATACCAATCCTTCCTAGATGTTCCCACAGTCTTTTCTAAAATTTCTTTGATCGGCCGATTTGAGACTTCTACCTGTCAGCTCGTCTGCGGGTGGTAGGGTGTAGCAACTCTATGGTGCACTCCGTTATTTTGGAGTAATCTGTCGAAAATTTTGTTGATGAAATGGGTTCCGCCATCACTTATGACAACTCGAGGAATTCCAAATCTCGGGAAGATAACGCTTTTGAAAAGTTTGATGACTACAGACGCGTCGTTTGTTGGGGAAGCTACTGCTTCTACCCATTTCGATACATAACCAACAGCGACTAGTATGTATTTGTTCCCGTACGAAGAAGGGAAAGGACCCATGAAATCTATCCCCCAACAGTCAAATACTTCTACTTCTAGAATGGATTTTTGTTCCATTTCATGTCTTTTGCTGATTTTTCCTCTCCGTTGACATCTGTTGCATTGTGCTATGAATGCGCGAGCATCGCGAAACATGGTCGGCCACCAGAATCCAGCCTGAAGGATTTTCGACACCGTTTTAAAGGTTGCAAAATGTCCAGCATAGTCGGATCCATGGCATTGGAATAAGATATCGGAGATTTAAGTTTCGGCGACGCAACGTCTACATATTTCGTCAGAGCAATGTTTGCAGAGATATGGCTCGTCCCAGTGATATCTCCTAACTTCCCTCAAAAATTTCTTTCTTGTATACCCTCTTAAACCTTCGGGTTCTACGTCAGCAGCTAGATTGTTCACTATGTCAGCGTACCAAGGTCTATCGCGTAGATATTTTTCGATTGCGTACCAAGGTCTAAGACTTTCGTCCACGGGAGAGTCATGTTCAAGATGTACGGTGTTGCAGGCAACATGTATTTTTATATCCCAAATGATAGTTACGGGAGAAGTTTTTTGATTTTGAAAATAGAGAGTCTCGATCGACATGGCATCGTCGCCGTCGATCGACGGTTCCTCGGATGCGAGACATATGTTTCCGATGAATGAATCTGTCCGGTAAACGTTTTCTATTGGTAAGAAATCGTCGATGGGAACGCTATCTTCTATTCGTATCCGGGAAAGGTGATTTGTGACTCAGTTTTCTACTCCTCTTTTATCTTTAATTTAGATATCAAACTCTTGGAGTAGCAGGATCCATTGCAAAGTCTTGGTTTCGCGTCTTTCTTTTGCATTAAATATTTTATTGCAGCGTGGTAAGTATGGACGATGACTCGCGAACCGACTAGGTATTGGCGGAATTTTTCAAATGCATAAACTACAACAAGTAGTTCTTTTTCTGTTATTGCATAATTCCTTTGTGAAGCCTTTTGTCTTTCCTTTGTCCTAAAACTGTCCCTACGGCGAAATCACTCGCATCGCACATTATCTCGAAAGGAATATTCCAGTCAGGTGCCTGTACGACGGGGGCGGTTATTAAGGCTTTCTTGATTTCTTCAAAAACTTTCACGCATTCTGGTGAGAATTCAAATTTAACTTCTTTACAGAGGCGGGCTGTGAGAGGTCTAGCGATCTTGCTGAAATCTTGTATGAATCTCCGGTAAAATCCGGCATGTCCGAGAAAACTTCTCACGTCCTTTACGTTCGTGGTTGCAGGCAAGCCGACAAATTTGATATCACTCAAATTACCCTAAGGAGTGAATCACTCTCTCAAATAAGAGGTTCAGATGTAGTACTTAGGGATCAAATCCACAGAGACTCTAGGATTACACAATAGATTATGGTTTTTGAAGTAGGCTAGATTAATTGGTTTATGGGTTTTAAAGCAGTAAATGAATTGGTGAGCAAGGTTATTGCTCGATTGGTTTGTTTTGAAGTTGTTAACAGTTGGGAGAATAGCTAGATTCAGGTATATTCTCAGGTATGATAAGTAAATACTTAATTTGGGTTTTTAGGGGTCTATTGATATTAATTGTTCATGAATTCAAACTAAGATATAATCAATCTGATTATCTAATCTGGATCTCGGATTTCAACTATCGTATGTTAATCGCGAGAAAGTGTCGATCGGTGATTCATTAAGAACATCGATCGATACACCTTTCAAAATATCGATCGACAGAACTATCGTTGCGTCGATCGATGCTTCTTCCAGAAAGCTTTACGACATGTTTGATTTTTATTCTCTAACTCACTAGATCAACTCTCGTCTGTATCTAGTCAGTTAGATCATACTAGTTTATTTACCGGTATTGAGTCAAACAATGGCTTGATCTCAATTAATCCTAAGATCTAAGTTTAAAGGGTGATCATTCCTAAACTTAGCTTTACGAACAACTAGATGAAAGAACTATATTTTTAAACGCCCTAATAACAGTTTGAGTCAGTGTTACATTTATCAACCTATTGAGAAACCTAAATCTAACAATAAGGACTACTCAGACATATTCATAAGGTACATGGTTATGATGGTCTGAATAATACTTAAATAAAATGAATAATAAGATTAAGAAATAGAGTAAATGAAAGCATGGGAGTTCAAGATCTTCTCTGTTTTGTAGTTTAGATCTATCTCTCCAATCCTAAGCTCTCTCTCCAATGGTGGCTTCTTGCTTCTCTCAAAACTAGGTCTAAAAGGTCTCTAGGAAAGTCTGCCTCTAAAATGATACAAACCCTTAATATATAGCCTAATAGGCGGCCAGAGACTTAAAATGTAATTATTGAAACTTTTGTGAAACTTGCAATCTTCTAATTTTGTCATTAACTCTCGGGTGGCTTCGCCGTCGATCGATGATGCAAGTCTTTCATCGATCGATTATTCTTGGTATCCGTCGGTTGATATTTTGATAAATAATCGACCATCTAGCAAAGCTCAAAAGGTCTCCAAATTGCTCCAAATACATCATTTTCTTTCAGTTAGTACCTGAACCTGTAATTACTCTAAATAGACTCTATATAGTAGTAAATATATCTTCAAACACTTATATACCATGGCTAATAATGGGTAAAATCCATGGTCTATCAGAAAACCTAAGTAGTTTCGTTTCAACTACGAAAAAGATTAACACGATAAGTCTTCGAGAAAGGTTACTCCAGGCCCCGGACAAGCGGGTCCCAAACAACGAAACAACCATAAACCTTTATGGACCGAACTCACCGTCCAACTCGCCCATTCGTCGAGCTGAATCAACTAGCCTGCCTTCATCCCGTCCTCGTAGCTCCCTCCTTCGAGATCGGATCGAACCTGCTCTTGTTTCATCTCGATCGGAGTCACCGTTGGAACTTTACGATTTAAAAACCGCAAGAACTCGTTTTCTCGTATGAAGTTCGAATTGATCATCTAAAACGGCAACAGTTAACTAAACACCTCGAACTGTCTCCACTATATGAGAAATTCGAACCTTCTTCGGAATCGACGCCGTTTCAGAAACGCTCTTTCGATAAATCGCCTAAGTCGGAAAACAGCCCGAAAGGGTCCAAAATGCGGCTAGAAGCCCACTCACGATTTTATACGAAATCGAGCCCAATCATTATGATGGTTTATCTTTATTCTGAAAGAGAAGATAAATGTCAAGTTCGGAGGATAAATGTTAAGTTTTCAAAGATAAACACAAAGATCGAAGGAAAATAGAATATTTCCGTGAAGCGATAAACTCGACCGAGGGCAGAAAGGGAAAGAGCAAACCGCCTCTAGGAGGAATATATAAGGACGTCGGGGTTGAAGACAGAAAAGACAATTCTTTTTACTCTTAGAACTCTCTGCACTTAAAAACTTTAGGCATTATTCTCGACATGTTCTGTTTCTATGACTGGCACTCGATTACTAGACGAACTCGCAAAGGCGGTTCGATCTCTTGTTCTACTCTTTCAATCGAACTACGTTAGGCTTGATCCTCGAAATGGGGTATGTAGGCAGCATTTCATGAGGTTCAGTCCGAAATCAATCAAAACATTTTTGGTATCTTTTTTGTCTTCTTTTATCGAGTTGCGACTTAACTAGGTTTAAGGTTTTAGGTTGCTAGAACTAGGTAATTCGCTGACAGCTCTTGCGGCCGAAGCTTTTATAACCTCTTGTAATGATTGCAACGCTCTTACGCGGATTTGAAATAAGATCTACCTTTTCTATAAATTCATTTTGTTATCATTTTGTATTTTTCGCATTTATTTGGTCACTTATCATTGGCTCTCACAGAGAATCCGGAACCTCATGGAAAGTTAGGGTTTCTTGACTTTCCTCCGATTACGGAAATCTACGCTGGAATATATGATAGAAGAAGATGAACAGCAAGGATCTGGAGAGCCGAGAAGAGTGGAAGAAGCTGGAATTGATGATCCGACCTCAACATCGATCGACACAAATATCTGTTGTCGATCGACACCTCCTAAAATCCTTGAAAGATCTAGTTGTCCTCAAGTCATTCCAGACTCGACACACAAGAGCACTTATGTACCAAGAACTTGGATACTATGAGGTGGTCCCTGGAAAGTTTGAGTATAAGCAGGAGGGATTCGCAGATCCTCTAGACGTAGAGCATCCATGGCTTTGAGCCTTAGATGTAGACAGAGAGATTACCGTGGAAGATCTCTTGGAGCTAGAGGATAGAGAACAGCTTGGATATTTGGATTCGAGTAGAGAAGTTACTATGGAGGACTGCTTGGAGCTGGAGGAATGGCTTGAAGATATGGGTCAAAACTCAGAGAAGAAGCTTGATGATGATCAGCACACTACGAGAAAAGATCTGGAAACTTCACCAAAGGCTAGCATCGATCGACACCTCCCACCCGACATCGATCGACACTGCCAACCAGATACCGATCGACAGCACCCACCTGATATCGATTGATGCACATTGCTGGACAAACCGTCAGGTTGCATAGTTGAGATGGAACCGATTTGGGAGAGAATGCACAAGTTTGAGGCTTCACACCTTGCTGTCCGTAAACATCTTCGACCACATATATGCGCAGAAGAAGCTGGTGAGTTCCACAAAAGAGGATACATGACACTGTGAATAGTGTGGTTCCATGTGTTATTTCTGAAGCTGAGTCGCCTATTCCACCTGACCTAAGTTTGCATCAAGATCTTAAGATTGGGATAGTAGACGGTTCTCTGTCTGCAGCTGTTTTTCAGGAGCAATTAGGTATATAAGATGATGTCAGAAAGGTATTTCCGATGCCAGTATCGATCGACGCTTCCACTTCATTGTCGATCGACACCCTCTCGGTTATCTCAGCACGTAGAAACAGAAACAGACAAGTTTGGGGGAAAGAAGAGGAAAAAATTGGAAGCAGACAAAAAGGATCAAGGGCGATCCTCAGTTATCATTGATTCCTCACTTCTCAAATGGTGTCAGGAAGTACAAAGTGCACAAAGGATTATTCTCACAGCCATTCGCAAAGCTTCGAACAGAACGACACTGTAGCAGAGTCGTCGATCGGCACTGTAGCAGCGTCACTGTTCATCGCAAAAAAAAAAAAATAAATAAAAGATCCAAGGAAGAAGAGTTGATATACCAGCAGTGATCGACGACAACATGCCATTGTGAGTCGACAGAGCATCACGAGTATCGATCGACGCTCACCATCAACGAGTAGGTATACCCTTTTCCTTGTTAAATTTTGTGCTTATGATTTATTTTCCAACCAATTTTAGACTGTATAACACTGGGGAAAGTGTTGTTTAAGTCTGGGGGAGGTTCTACTGATGTTGTGTTTCATGTAAAGTTTTATTATTATATGTTTTATTCAGTTTTATTGAGTCAAGAACGGGATGATAAACTTTTTCAATTTTAGTTACTATCTAATCACTCTCTAGCACTATTCTTTGAGGTTATTGACTGTAGGGTGTACTGAATAAAAACGCCAAAGTGGATCACCTGCCAATACCATCCACTGAGAAAGTCTGAAGGAACCAAAGGACCTCCAGCCTTAAACAATTTAGCTTGCTTGTTTTGGGACTTGGTATGCATTGGATTGTATTCCTCCTGCAAGTTCGGAAGGTAAAAGTCTGTGTGTTACTAGTTTCCCTCTCTCCCCCCTTCAGTTTTAAAAGAATTAGAACATGATTTGGTGGCTACAATCATTAAAGCTTGATTCATAAAATTCTAGAAAGAGATAAATGTCAAAAAGAAGTGAACATGATCTAGTGGCTACAACCATTAGAGTTTGATTCATGAAGCATGTACAAATACTCAGTCAATTAAAAAAATAAAATGATACCCTTTAAAGAAAGGAGACATTGACTGAGAGAAGTGAGAAGAGATGGAGGAAAGGAACTAGAGAAGACTACATGTGTGTTCAGAAAATAAAGCGATACTCTCCTCACCGCGCCTCCATCGTCTCCGGCGATCCTCTTCAAACCCTCGCCGCGCCTTCATCGTCTCCGGCGATCCTCTTCAAACCCTCACCGTGCCTCCATTGTCTCTGGTGAATAGTACTCTCTTCATCTGCGACGACGCAGACAAAGATCCGGTGAATAGGAATCGTGTTCCTCCTCTCTCGACACCGAGGCCTCCATTGAGACGCCGCCGGAGAAAAATCGCACAGAGCCACCACCGTCACACTATTTACTCTCAAATTCGGACACAAATCCCGTTGGAAACAAATCACGATGTAAGTTTTTGAAATTAGAGTTTTCTCTTTAAAATTTGGGGATTTTGAAATTAGGGTTTTTGATTTTGATTTTGATTTCTACTTAGCATATTCATTTATGTTGTTTGTTCAACTCTATTGAATGTTGAATTTGATTTGTTTAGCTTAGCTTTCCTAATCGAAAAGTTGAATTTGATTTGTTTGGTACTCTTTCCTATTAACCCGAGAGGCTTGCGTTTGTTTTCCAGCGAAGCAAATATCCTTAAGTTGTTAGAGCTCAAAGCAAAGGCTTTTGAATTGTGGGAAAACAAAGTTGTTGGAGCTCAAATATTCTCTGACATAAACCTTCTCTTTGAGGGATGTTGCAGATTCAAGCTTCTTTGTGAGTGATCTCGTTGTCTACTGCTTCTTGCTTGTGTATAGGCTTGGTGAAATCCGAGAGTTCCCGAGTGTGTGTTTTTAGTTCGTGTTGCTTTTTAATTTGGGTCTGAGGTATTGATAGAGTTGCATTGATAATGGATAGGATTGTGAAAGTATGTGTGTGTTTCTTTTTCTCAATTCAGGAAGGGTTTGTATTGTTTCAGGAAAGCCTTCCAGAAAAGTTTGAATTTTTTTTTCCCTTTTACGCAGGATAGAAACACATGGGAGATTCAATACCTCTCACACTAACTCTGCCTCAGCTGAAGTATCATATTGGTTCAGAGCCAAAGGAAAAAAAGGTGTCAATAAACCAACATTCAACCGCGATGTATATCTCCATTGTTGAGAGTATTCTAACAGTAGATGAGATTGAGAGAGTACGGGTTTTTGGGACCAGTAATGAGGCTCAGTGGGAGGAGTGAAATGAAATTATCAGGAAAGACTGTCTACGGTATTCTCACAAGAAGCATCGTTACTGTC
>NC_027756.1:31757274-31760811 GCF_000695525.1 Brassica oleracea var. oleracea
CGGTTTGAAATGTAATGGTGATGTAGAAGGACCACGAGGGGAATATGAGTGGGACTTGCTAAAGGGGCGTACTCATAAGTTAAGCGACGTGTTGAACCAGCTCAAAAAGACAAGAGTAGATGCTTCTGATGAGAGAGTTTGCCTCGCAATGCTCCTCCTGGTAGAGAGCATATTGCTGTCGACGAACAACAAAGGGACTTTCCCTTTGGAGTATGTCAACAAAGCAAAGGATATGATGTATCCATGGGGAAGAGACGCTTACCTGGTGCTCCTGAGGTCAATTCAAAAAGCTGTCGCAAACCACCTAGATGATACTTCAAAATTCGAGTTGCAAGGTTATCCTCTAGTATTCCATCTTTGGATACTAGAGTCCATTCCCTTGCTACGAGATAAGTTCAGTAATTGGGCACCGACTGTTGATGTTCCTGGACCGGTTTACTTGTGTGAGAAATACACTGAGCTAGAAAATCCATCAGTTGAACGGGTTTTACAGATCGAAGCTCATAAAAAGGTAAGCTTTTACAGTGACCTTGTTTTAATATATTTGTCTGTTTATTGTGCTTCTTCTTTTTAAAAACTTATTCTCATTGGTTTCTCTTTTTTTATTGAGAATGGCTAGATGGAGTGTGGAAGACGGCATATGAGGTAATTTATATAGCTTAGATAAGTTGAACTACAATTCTCTATGCATATTTAGGATTGCCATCCTGATTTTTGTTGTACTTGCACAGACTCCATTGCATGGGATGGCTTCCAGACAAGATGAAGCCAATCCAGATCAGACGCAGCAGGTACATGCTCAAAAACATCTTGGACTTTTCAATTAATTTTTTGAAACCCTTGTACGTGTTCATGTTCCCATTCCTGACTTCAAGATACTAAGGAGCCTATGAATGAGAACATTTCACAAAACATTTCGGACACACAGCACCTTACTCGAGCTCGCGTAAAAATTTTAAGAGAGCAAAATAAGGTATTACTCATTGATGTTATACATATTTAGGATTGGCTTCCTAATTTTTCTTGTTTTACTATCAAAAATGACTTATATCCTTGACTAAAAATCATCTTAGAACGAAGAAACCAGAGTTCAAACTCACTTTGATGTCGGTGCTAATGTGGAGATTGCATCAAAAGATGAAGATAGATATGTGAAATGGTATCCAGGAATTGTGTTGAAGACAGATATTCGAAATGGGGTTGAGATGTTGAAGGCTGAGTACTCAACACGGTTTCGGGACAAAGAGAAAAGGACAAAGAAACTTCAGGAAAGTGTGTCCATTGACAGTATCCGTCCTCAACCACCACCTGGAGATACAAAAGGTTTAGAACTGATGGATAAGGTGGAGGCGTACCACAAAGACGGCTGGTGCAGTGGAGAAGTTCATATAATTTTAAGTAATGACATATATTCTGTCTGTTTCAACAGTTCTACTGAATTCATTCAGTTCAACCTTTTTGATATGTGCATACTTAAAGAATGGGTAGATGGTGTTTGGAAGATGGAATAAGAGGTAAACCAAATGCCTAAGATCCACTTAGATTGAAGTTCACTTCAATATTCTGATATATCGGTTTTGTTTCTCAGATAGAAGTACAGCAGACTCAGAGTGTGAAGCCAAGACAAGACGATCATGCAAAAAAGGTATGAAATATTTATACATCATATTAGGAAGGCTTTCATGAATAAAAGATAAAATGATCCTGAATTTTGGTCTTTCTAAAATACTTTGCATTTGTTTTTAATTAAAGGGGAAGGATGTTGTTGGTATGAAGAGGAAACAACTGCTCAGCCAGTAGATCATGCAAAAAAGGTGTGAAATATTTATACATCATATTAAGAAGGCTTTCATGAATAAAAGATAAAATGATACTGAATTTTTGTCTTTCTAAGATACTTTGTATTTGTTTTTAATTAAAGGAGAAGCATGTTGTTGGTATGAAGAGGAAAGCAACTGCTCAGCCAGTAGATCGTCTTGCTTTTCTTCAACGAGAAGAGAAGAGGCGAATAGTACCTAGAAACCCTCCTATGCCTGTAACACCTGAGATTATTCTTCCTATTGATCCATTTGTGACACCTGAATTTCCTCTGTTTTCAAGGCTTGGATATTGGATGCAGCTATGCGGCATACATTATGTGTAAGCAAATTCTGTCCTTGTATAAAATATTCGCAATTTATTTTGACAGAGATTTGATTGATACTTTTAACTTTTGTCAAGTACATGCCTCTCTATATCAATGTAAACAAAATAGAGAAAGATTTCTTTGAATACCTTGACAATGCAGAAAACAATCTCAAAGAAAAGGTAATTAATTTAAAATATGTTTCATATCCCACAACTATTCTTTGTGCTTATGAATAGGAAGAGATTAGGTTGAGCTATACTAGATGTTCTTGTTATTGCAATTGTGGATTTTGTCCAAAAAGAAAGTTGGTTATAGTGGTTACATAGCGTGATGTTATTCTGATTATTCGATTGGGTCAAAATTCCACTGTGTCTATGAAATCTTCTAACTATATTGTTACTTTGGCAGCACGTAGATGCTGCATTTGCAATGCTAAATCAAAAGAGAATTGAGCAATCTTCTTGGTTCAGCGAGCAAGGTATCCCAAAAGCTTGCTTTGTACCAATCCAGTTCTTAGAAACGGTTGGATACAGTTATGAAAATCTCCAGAAGCCAGATAAAAAAAGAATAAACATCTTAAAGGGTTGGGTAGGCGAAGTTGTGAGAGGTTTAATACGTCCAAATAAGATGTGGATGCAAGATGTTGACATTGTCTATGGTGTCGTTCATGAAAGACTTGTGGATCACTTCATTGGGGTGGAGATACATCTGATGGAGAACACAATCACAATCTTTCATTGTGGCGTTCACAAGGTTAAAGAAAACCCTCTAATCCAAAAACTGGCAGGTAAATGTTTGTGTCTGTTTAATGTCTTCTTTCTTAGGATTTTGCTCTGTTCTGATGTGTTAGGATTATTGCTCTGTTGTTTAAGCGCTATGTTCTTGTTTCTCTATGTGAAAATAGAGTTATCATTGAAATGAGTAAGCATAGGATATCATTTGTCAAATTCAGGATGGCTTTCCAGAAACGAATATGAAAACATTTTTTTGTGTTCTGACAGTGTTGATTCCTGCCATAAAGTTGGAAATGATGAATGAAGAGATAAACTTCAACGATATCGTCCCGTTTCAAGTTAAGAAGGCAGAAGGGCTCCCGAAGACAAAACTTCCTTTCAATTGTGGTCTCTTTGTTGTCAAGATGCTAGAATGCAGGTCATTAGGATTGAAGAAAATGTCCAGTATAAATGATGATACTGTGATGGATTTACGAAGCAAGCTATGTTGTGAGATGTTCGATCAGTTTATGGATAAAGATTTCCAGGAAGGTTGCAGAAGGTGATCATTCAGTTTCTGTTAGATGTTTGTGTCTGTTTAATGTCTACTTTCATAGGATTGTGCTATGTTCAGATGTGTTAGGATGGTTGCTCTGTTGTTTAAGCAGTCTGTTCTTGTTTCTCTATGTGAATCTA
>NC_027756.1:31760996-31762069 GCF_000695525.1 Brassica oleracea var. oleracea
AAAAAAATCTGATTCCAAGGGGAATCAAACCTAGGTCGGGACAAGTGTTTCAGTTTCGAAAGATAGGTGGTTTAGCCGCTAGGCTGAGGTGAATCATCTGATATATGCGTCCACATAAATGAATTTAACCTCAAACGTTATATTATAAACTTTGGAAAGAAACTCTGAGTTTCAGGATGGGGTTCCAAAATAGTTGAATATTACTGTGTTTCTTTCTAACAAAGAAGTTTGAACTAAAATTGAAATGAGATCAAAAGATAAGATTGTATAGTACAAAAACACTATAATTTAAAAAAATTATCTGATTCCAAGGGGAATCGAACACAGGCCGAGACAAGTTTTTTAGATTTGGAAAGATAGGTGGTTTAGCCGCTAGGCTGAGGTGAATCATCTGGTAGATTCTTCCACATAAACATATTTAACCGTACAAATTGTGATTAGCAAAATTTGGAGAAAAAAAAAATATATACACATCTCCCAGGATTCGAACCTGAAATGTCTGGGAGGAAAGGCGGAATAAGGTCTACCACTAGACCAAGTGTGTTTCAATCGTTAGGTGATGTAAGTAATGGAATATATTTCTTTTATCTGTATTCCACTATAATTTAAAAAAATTATCTGATTCCAAGGGGAATCGAACACAGGCCGAGACAAGTTTTTTAGATTTGGAAAGATAGGTGGTTTAGCCGCTAGGCTGAGGTGAATCATCTGATATATGTGTCCACATAAATGAATTTTACCACAAACGTTAAACTCATCATACTCACGCTTCACCCTCCTCCTATCCTTCACAAAATCAGCCTTCACCTTGTTCTTGTAAAGTTTAAATTGTTGATGAATCATGCTTATGATTGGACAAAGCTTTATACTTGTGTAGATTTACGAGAGATTAATCTGAATATGAATGTGAATGAATTGAAAATAGAGTTACCATTGAAATAAGTAAGCATAGTATATCATTTGTCAAATTCAGGATGGCTTTCCAGAAACGTTAAAAAAAAAATCTGATTCCAAGGGGAATCAAACCTAGGTCGGGACAAGTGTTTCAGTTTCGAAAGATAGGTGGTTTAGCC
>NC_027756.1:31762092-31763612 GCF_000695525.1 Brassica oleracea var. oleracea
AGAAGATGATAACATGAGATTACTCATAATGTGGTTTCTTAAAATAAATCATAATGTGGTTTCTTAAAACAAAACATAATGTGGTTTCTTTAAACATAAAAAAAGAGAAGATCATAACATGAGATTACTCATCCAACAGCCACTTTTCCTCAAGCTTACACCAATCAGGGACTTTGACCTTCACAACAGCAAGCATTCCATCCGCTTCCATGAGTTCTTCTTTGAGTTTTTCCAATTCAGCAGTGAAGTCAAATTTTCCTTTAGCCTTGATAATCTCTTCAAGCAACTCGATTTGGGAAGCAATGGAATTTGCTTTGCTGCCTGTCTGATGCCATTCAATTTCAGATAGCCTATGTTCATTGGACAAACGAAGAAGAGCCCTTTAACGTTCCACAGTTTCCGCCTTTCCTTTGTTGAAACCTTCGGAAGCATCAGATCCGTAAACCTCCTTTATGGGACGCTTCATCATCTTCTTTTAACCTTCCATTGAAACTTGATGCTGCAACAAAATCGATATTGTCCCTTGTATATATAGAACAAAAAGTAACCCTTCGATTTCTATGAAATGGTTTAGAAAGCAACCTTTCGATTATTGAACGGTTACTGAGATAAATGATGTCTCTTTTAGAAAGGAACCGTTAAAAAAAAAATCTGATTCCATGGGGAATCAAACCCAGGCCGGGACAAGTGTTTCATTTTCGAAAGATAGGTGGTTTAGCCGTTAGGCCAAGGAGAATCATCTGGTAGATTCTTCCACATAAACATATTTAACCGTACAAATTGTGATTAGCAAAATTTGGAGAAAAAAAAATATACACATCTCCCAGGATTCGAACCTGAAATATCTGGGAGGAAAGGCGGAATAAGGTCTACCACTAGACCAAGTGTGTTTCAATCGTTAGGTGATGTAAGTAACAAAATATATTTCTTTTATCTTTATTCAACTATAATTTTTTTTAAAAAATCTTATTCCAAGGGGAATCGAACCCAGGTCGGGACAAGTGTTTCAGATTCGAAAGATAGGTGGTTTAGCCGCTAGGCTGAGGTGAATCATCTGACATATGCGTCCACATAAATGAATTTAACCGCAAACGTTATATTATAAACTTTGGAAAGAAACTCTGAGTTTCAGGATGGGGTTCCAGAATAGTTGAATATTACTGTGTTTCTTTCTAGCAAAGAAGTTTGAACTAAAATTGAAATGAGATCAAAAGATAAGATTGTATAGTACAAAAAAATAAGGAAATTTCAAATTGTGATTTGGAGTTTTGGAGAGTAATGCATTAAAACCTAGGTTGTATATTACAAAAGTTGGAAGACATCATACTTATTCAGAATAGGGTTCCAAAAGGCAAATGTATATATGGTCTGGTCCATATCATGTAACCATCAAATAACCAACATTCATGAATGATCAATAAAAATGTAAAAAACATGGAAATGAAAAAGAATAGAGCAACGATGAATAAAGATCTTCATCCTATAGGCCTCTTGCATGTGATCTTGTTGTGTCCTCCTAT
>NC_027756.1:31763897-31767930 GCF_000695525.1 Brassica oleracea var. oleracea
CGTTTCTCCAAATCAACAACATACTTCATAGTTTCATCCTTCACCTCAAACTCGTTTTGATCAACTTGATACACATTCAGCACCATTGCAGCCCCAAACCTTGATTCGAACTTCTGCACAACTTTTGGAGTAACCAGGTGCTTATGTTTCGCAGCCGCTTCGCATCGCTCAAAAAACCAAGTGGTGAGTGTCAATCTGATCGTCTCAAGGAGAGAGATCAGTGGCAACTCACGAGGCACCTTCAACATAGATTGGGATGAGTCTGAAATTTCAAAGGGAGATGTTCAAGGTCTGTTAGGTCAGAAAATAAATACTGAGGAAGGTAATGACGTGGAGGAAATTTTTAGCATTTTAAAAAAAGTTTAGGATTTAAATGGCAGTTTTCCTAAACTGAAATGTGTGATAAGGCTGAGGATCGAGACGTCGAAAGCCAGTGGTAAGAGCTTAGTCCGGGAACGCGCCTATGGTGTAGATGCTGTCGGGTCAAGTGCTTCACGCTGATCTATTGGGACCAACAGCTTGGCATGATTTGTAAACTCGTTTTTAGGTTTTGTCTCACGGGATTAGCAAGCGTCTTCGTATCATTGAGGTCTAATTTAGGGGTTGAAAGAGTCGATACATTCCGGATTGTGGGGTGTGTCGTACTCATTGGGTTTAATGTACAAGGGGAAAATGATTGGGTAGCGTTGAGTCTTTGGAAGTGTCTCAAGGTGATACTAGATCATCTCTTTGTATAAGTGGTTTAATTTCTTATGAGGTTCAAGCTGTTGTATCTTTTTATTTGGTGAATGTGAAATTGAAATTGAGCCCAAAAAAAAAAAGCGTGATTAGATCTGAAAACTGTGACAACGACGTCGCCTCGTCACTCCCTGTCTCTCTAGTCAAAGTCTAAACCTTCCCTAACTGCCACTAGCGGAGCTCCCAATGCTGTGATTGATTTCTCTTCTTCACTCTATTTTCAAATCCTTTTCGTATTTCTTCAACAACAAAGAAAAAACTTTTTAAGTAATCAACAAATCACCATCTATCGTTTGAAGAGCTTTCATTGAAACCTTAGCAATCCGATCACAATGGTCTGGTTTCTCCGGTTCGCTTATTGACCCTCTCAGTCCCTCAAATCATGGAGATTCCACTCGCATTTTATCAAAGCTTAAGGTTAGACGATAACAAGAGTCGTAGTCGAGACTCGTCTTATTCCAATCCCAATGTTTTCAATTTCCCGCGGTTTTCTGGATACGATTTCTCGCTCCGCCGAAGAAGATGGAAGAATCCATTTGCGAAAATCACTTGTTCTTCTCTAGTTCAAGGGCTGAAACCGAAGCCGAAGCTTAAACCGGAACCAATTCGAGAAATCGATCAAGGACCGAAAGATCCGGTTTTGCATGATACCCAGATCAGCAAATCTGCTGTCGCGATTTGTAGTCAGATCGAAAAGTTGGTCTTGTGTAATAGGTTAAGGGAAGCGTTTGAATTGTTTGAGGTTTTGGAGATTCAAGGTAGTCTTCGCATTGGGATTAGTACGTACGATGCATTGGTGGAAGCTTGTATTCGTTTGAAATCGATTCGGTGTGTGAAAAGGGTTCATGGGTATATGCTGAGTAATGGGTTTGAGCCGGAGCAATTCATGATGAACCGAATCTTGATGATGCATGTGAAATGTAGGATGATTAGAGACGCACGTAGGTTGTTCGACGAAATGCCAGAGAGAAACTTGTTTTCTTACAACTCCATTATCTCTGGGTTTGTTAACTTCGGTAACTATTTAGAAGCTTTTCAGCTGTTTAAGATGATGTGGGAAGAGCTTTCCGATAGTGAAACTCATACGTTTGCAGTGATGCTACGTGCCTCGGCTGGGTTAGGTTCTATTGAGGTGGGTAAACAGTTACACGTCTGTGCGTTGAAGTTAGGAGTCGTTGATAACACGTTTGTCTCGTGTGGGTTGATCGATATGTACAGCAAGTGTGGGGATGTCGAAGATGCCCGATGTGTTTTTGATGATATGCCTGAGAAGACTACAGTTGCTTGGAATAACATTATAGCAGGTTATGCGCTCCATGGTTACAGCGAGGAAGCACTGCGTTTGTTGTATGATATGCGTGACTCTAGCACGTCTCTTGATCAGTTCACCCTTTCGATATTGATAAGAATCTCCACAAGGCTTGCCAAGGTTGAGCTTACTAAGCAAGCACATGCTAGATTGATTCGTAGTGGTTTTGAGTCGGAGATCGTCGCGAACACGGCCCTTGTAGATTTTTATAGCAAATGGGGTAGAGTAGATACGGCTAGATATGTGTTTGATAAGTTGCCGAGGAAAAATATAATCTCATGGAACGCTTTGATGGGTGGATACGCGAATCATGGTCGAGGAGCAGATGCGGTCAACTTGTTTGAGAAGATGCTTGCTGCCAATGTCGGTCCAAACCATGTCACCTTCCTTGCGGTTCTATCAGCTTGTGCTTACTCAGGTTTATCTGAACGAGGGTGGGAGATTTTTCTGTCGATGAGTGAAGTTCACGGGATCAAACCAAGGGCGATGCACTATGCCTGCATGATTGAGATTTTGGGTAGAGACGGTTTATTAGATGAAGCCATTGCTTTCATCAGAAGAGCTCCTTTAAAACCGACGGTTAATATGTGGGCAGCGCTCTTGAATGCATGTAGGATGCATGGAAACTTGGAGCTCGGTAGAGTGGTTGCTGAGAAACTCTATGGAATGGAACCTGAGAAGCTCGGTAACTACGTTGTGATGTATAATGTGTACAATAGTATGGGGAAAACTGCAGAAGCTGCAGGAGTTTTGGATACGCTGGAGAGCAAAGGTTTGAGAATGATGCCGGCTTGTACTTGGGTCGAGGTTGGTGATCAGACTCACAGTTTTCTTTCAGGATACAAGTGTGATTCTTATAATGAGGCGGTGAAAAGGTAACTTTTTGTGACTATAAGTCTAATAGTTTATTATCTTCTTCAATGTTTTAATTCAAAGTGGTGAAACAGGCAAATATACCACAAAGTTGATGAACTAATGAAAGAAATTTCCGAGTATGGGTATTCGGTCGCGGAAAATAAGAACCTTCTATCGGACGTGGATGTAAATGAAGAACAAGGAGTAGTGAGATATCACAGCGAGAAACTTGCGATAGCTTATGGATTGGTGAATACGCCGGAATGGAATCCGTTGCAGATAACTCAGAACCATAGGATATGCAAAGAGTGTCACAAGGTGGTCGAGTTTATATCTTTGATTACAGGAAGAGAGATTGTAGTGAGAGACGCGAGCAGGTTCCATCATTTCAAAGAAGGGAAGTGTTCTTGTGGAGGATATTGGTGAATCGTAATGGTGCCTAGGAAGTAGAAGCAGAGCTCCAAGTGTCGATGTTTCTTTTTTCTTTTTTCTTTTTTCTTTTTTCTTTTTTCTTTTTTCTTTTTTCTTTTGTTTCTTTGCGCTAAAGATAGAAATAGTGTGATCATGTGACTGTTTCTATTCTTGTTTCTGATTCTTTATTTAATAAAAGGTAAGAGCTTTGTTATTACCGCTTACTACGATATGATAAAGGTCAAAGAGGTTTGGAATCTTTGTTATCTCCGTTTCTATAGAAAATAACGATTTTATAGTGGTTAGTCCACCAATTTAGGGAGTATTATAAAGTTTTACTAAATTAATTGACAAAAAATTAAAACGATGTTCGTGTACCTTGAAAGAGAGTTTGATATACATTAACGCAAATGTAAAATGTATTTAAAAATTTTAAAACAACACTAAAGATCATATGCTTCAGTATATAGAACTTATACAGAAAAATTCAATATTTTCGTAGGGGTGTTAACCCTCAGATTTTGAGAAATATTCAAAAATATGAAAATAATTTTTAATGCATAATTGCATCCTTCACTAGCATATGATAAAGGTCAAAAAGGTTTGAAACTTTTGTTGTTTCCGTTTCTCTAGAAAATAACGATTTTATAGTGATTAGTCCACCAATTTAGGGAGTATTATGAAGTTTTACTAAATTAATTGACAAAAAATTAAAACGAT
>NC_027756.1:31769472-31776021 GCF_000695525.1 Brassica oleracea var. oleracea
AGTGGTTATTCCACCTATTTAGGGAGTATTATGAAGTTTTACTAAATTAATTAATAAAAAAATAGAAATATGCCCATGTACCATGAAAGAGAGTTTAAATAATATTGATACGAATTTAGAATGTGGTTACAAATTTTAAAATAACGCTAAAGATTATAGGCTTAAGAAATCAGAATACAAAAAGGAAATCCGTACTACCCAGAAATCAATACTGATGCCACGATTGGTCTACGGGTGAACAGGTAAGTCTAACACAATAGGTAAAAACGAAATCATAATTCTCTTCATACATACACCTCTATCTCAGGTCGACAATGGTTAAACTCATACTGTGCGACAAGCAAGCAGCAGACTTTAGCATCCTACAAATCAAGAAGAATAGGAAATTTAAAGTTGTCATCATCATAAGCATAATTCCTAAACTTTTCCAAGGTAAATAATTTTTTTAAACACATCAAAAAATAATACAGATCTAAATTTTTTTTTATCAATAGAACAATAATATCCAATATTTTTCAGGCAAACTACTACTCAGTTCATCACCAGCAACAAATTTCTACTTCAGCAAATCAATTGATTACATAAAGCATTTCAAATGGCGAATAAGAGATCATGCAAAAGCATGCAGTAAAGAGTGACTTTAATTCATGCATCATTCGGATTATTATTCTCTTTCCCACACAACTTGATACCTAGATTTATTTACATTTTAAACAATTTTATCATTGTTTTTTTAAATCTTTACTTCTCTATAAAATCTAAAACTCAACTTCTGTCTTTCAAACTTTGCTAAGCAATTTAAATGTATAGAGAATAAATTAATAAGGCATAATCTGCGCGTATCGCGGACAAAAGATCTAGCATCATTAAAAAAGAGAAAATCACATTTGTAGTTCTAATTTCTAGATTCTTTAAGAAGCTACAATAAATTGGAATTAAAAATAGTAAAAGTAAATAAAATGATGATATAATCGATAAACAATTAATTAAAATGATGACATACTCCAATAAACAGTTAATTAAAAAAGAAAAATGGTGGAAGTAAGATTTCAATCTTAACGTCCATATAATTGGATCCTTTAGATATCATGTCTGTCTTAAAAATATGATTCCTTATTTTACTTTGACATGAAGAGTCGAACACTTACGGTCTCAAACTCAAAGATAATTTGGAGGTAAAGATGAAAATATCATATTTTTTTAAGATTTCTATTATTAAAAGGTTCAATTGTTAAGATTAAGTGAATGAATTTTTAAAATGTTTTTATTATGAAAAGGTTTAATGGTTAATCTTTGAAAATATACAACTATTATATTATGAAAATGTTCCAATGAAAATGTGCAATGGTTAAGTTTCTGAAAGGATACAATTTTTTAAAGAGTGAACACATCTTTTGCTTAAGTAAAACTATGATTTCATACTCGAGATCCTAAATAAAATTGTAGCCATTAGATTAGAGAGTATGAGGAAATTCCACCGTTAGATTTTAATTTGTTTTCTTGTATAAAAAAATGCTGGCATCAGAGTTTTAGATGAAATGAGTTGCTAACATGATACGTTTTTTTTTCTAATCGTTTCTGCTCTTTCCATATCTATAATCATAACAACACACATTCTACATGAGCAATTTAAATATGATTATTATCATTTTAAAAAGCATTTCTTGTATCATTTTTTAAAGTTAGTCCTACACAAAAAAAAATATAGTTAAAAATCGTGTTTTACAAGACAAAAATAATTTTAAGCATAGAAATATTATTCACCTTGTTCATTACAAAAGTTTGGAAACATATTATTTTCTCATGTTCACTACCACCATAATTGAAATTTAACATATTATTAAATCGATCCACTCTATCAACCGAAATTTACTAATAAACACATCGATATTTTGAATATAAAAAAAATATAATATATGTGTACAGTTGACATATTTCGATTATGAAGTATATACTAACACAAAAAGAAACTAAAAAAGATGGAGACACTTATATGGGAAATCTGTTCTCATCAAGATATAACTGGATCATTAAGGTGACAAAATTGTTGGATTTAGTTTTGTAGAATACCCGTCATTTTCTGTAATTCTAGAGTTTCAAAACATTGAGATTGCAAATAAAAAATAAGCCCAATATTCTTCAACATACTTTTTGTTTGCCCTATCTTCTGCAATGTGATCGTCACCCATCGCGGCAACTCTCCACCTTCGTCTCCCAATATACGTTTACACACAGATTCGATAAGTCTTCGTGTTCTTCCGATTTGATAAATGCGTAATTTGACGAACTCTTCTATCGCCTATTTGTGGTACTATTAGGCAGAAGAACCCATGGTTATTTACGTCGCATCACGAGATCTCTCCAGCGGAACTGCTGCGGCGACCTTATAGCTATGAGATCTTATTCTACATCGTTTAGGGAAGAAAGGGACAACTTCGGCCGATCAAAGTTCCTCCCGATAAGTTTGGGATCTCATCTTTTTTTACCATAACGTTGACTATCTCAGTTCTCCGGTATTTCTTATCGATGTTGTTTCTGTGTCAGATTGTGGAGAGCCCATACGCAGAGATGCTGCATAACTTCGAAATAGTGGTGAGCGCGAGCGTACGCCGGAATCTATCGTCCGTGCTTTTGGCATCTTGAAGAAGTGTGCTGCCAAGGTAAGCTGTAATCATAGGTTTTGTCTAGGTCATGCACATTGCAGCCGAGATCACAAGATAATTAAAAAGCCAATAGTTGGGAAATGTATAATGATCACAAGCCAATAATGTGGCGGTGACTTCAACTGGAAGGGATAAGAAGAGACATTTTAACGTATGGTGGGCGGCCGATGATCACATGGAGGAAGGAGAAGGTAGGTTCAATTATTAAACTTCTAGAAGCACATGAAAACATACCTTGACCATCTATGATAAAGAGATGAACGGAGAATATAATGCAGATGGTTGAAAATTGAATGGAAAGCGAAAGCATAAATCAGAAAAAGAAAACTGATAAAAAAAAACTGTAAACTGGTTATCAAATATATTAACATAGGAAGAGATGCAACCATGAGTCACAATTCATTAATGGATACAATGCTTCACTACCGACATGCTTGGTCGTCGTCTTTTACTTTTGTCAGTTTTAAACTGAGGTCAACCCTTGGATTAAAAAGTGTGCTAATCTCTACCATTCCCTTTTTAACGTTTTTTATAAAATTATGAAAAGTTACTTTTGTTATTTTAAATGGGACGTGTTGTTTGAAAGAAACTATTCAGTTAAGAGTTGGCAAAAACAGTTACTTTGCTGACGTAAATCATTTTAAGTGAAGACAACTTTATATCCTTTAGATTAAAAAAGCAAGAAAATCTGATAGTTGGATTTTAATTTTTTTTTCCTATAAAAAAAAATGATGTCAGCAGATAAAGAAATTAGGTTTGCTATTATATATAGATAGCACAAAGGACTGATGTATATTGAATCTTGATTGTTGAGTTTGAGTGATTAATTACAGATAAACACAAAGTGGAAAAATTAAGTTTGAGTTAGCAGATTTGTTTGAATATTTGACGGAACCTGACTATTAAAATCGGATATATGTTATGCAATTAAATTTACTAAAATCTTGATAGAATTGGCGTATTTCAGTGTAAACGCAAGGCCATCTTATTCAGATGGAAGGGGAGATCTGGGGAAATGTCAACAAAAGAATCTAGTATATTTTAATTTCCCTGTAAAGCATTATGTCAAAGTTGGCGTTCCTGTTTCTTCCATTTTTTCTTTGGAATATATAAAACTTTAAATTTTCTCTTACAGTCTGAAGTTATACTACCGTACTAGTTTAAGACATGGGTCCTTCATGGAATAAACATCGTATATAAAATTATTTTTACATATTATTACTTATTTTACGTTTTTTACATATTATAAAATTAATAAATATATTTTAAGTAAAAACTAATTAAATTGTCACAAACACATCAAAGCAATCATTTTTGTTTATTTTTGTTTTATAGTAAATAAATCGAAGCAATCACTTATATATATTTTATATGGATATAAATAAATTTAATTGATATTAACATAGACATATAAATATCTATCATCGTATACTTCTTAATCATATGGCTTTATGGTTATCCTTTTTTGCTAACTTTTGTTGTTTTATGATTATCCGTATCTTTTTATAACAAAAATTTTAAACCTTTGAAAAAATATTTTAGTGTTGGACTTTTAATAGTTTTAATAATTTATAATCCTACTTGAAAATTCACAGCAACTTTTGGAATTAAAATTTTGAGATCTCAATCCTTCTTCAATGCAAATTTTGAAATTAAAAATACTTGTGTATATATATTATTGCTAATCTCTATTAAATGAGAATTTTTAATCATATGGTTGTATGATCATTTATATATTTTATAATAAAAATTTAAACCTTTGATCACAATTTTTTTTATGTGGGAATTTTAGAAGTTTTCGTAATTTATAGCTATTGTTATAATTTCAAATTATAACATATACGAAAAATGTAATTTTTTGTTATATATGGTTAATATGATTGTTTATTTTATGTTAATAATATAAAGTTAAGAATAAATGATGGAGGGCATAAAAATTGTTATCAAATCTTTATTATCAAAATCATTAAATATCATATATACTTTAATTATATTAGGTAATCTTGTAGCTTTTATTTAAGGTAAGAAGAAAATATATTAATTGTACATTATTAATTAATTTTATGATGATTTTAATGAAAAATATAATATCACTACAAGAAATTCTGGTTTTAGCCACGAAAAATGTTGTGGCTATCGACTAATTTTCGTGGCTATTTAATGCTTAGCCACGAATCGCCACAAAAAAAATTCGTTGACTATGAGCTTGTGGCAATCGGATGAACGTTGCTATTTGTTGCTGTACTTCTACGACTTAGCCACACCGTAGTAGTGTGGTGGTGTGGATATTGACGGAGACAGAGAGGATATGGAGACGGCAGGGCTAGAGCTCAACAGCGGCGGGGCTAGAGCTCGGCAGCGGCAAGGCTAGAGCTTTCCATCTCTTCTGACTAAGAGAACCACAATAATCAAGATTAGATCTGCTGGAAATAAAGATATCTTGATAATCTCTGAAAGAAAGAAATGTGAAATCTGTAATCTGAGAGATAAGTTAGAAAGAAAACGTGAGATAAGAGAGAGAGACCAGATGAGATGTCGTGAGAGGAGTCAGAGAAAAAGGGATCCTTGTCTTGGGGGAATTGACCAATAAGAAACAAGCACGGAGATAACTAAAAGTTTCAATGCATTTTTGTCCATCAGATGTAGTTTAATCAACAGTTGTGATTAAAATATAGTGCAATCCTAGTCCTTGTACATTATTAGTCATTTTATTTTGACCAATCTTATTTTTGTAACTATTTCTTATTCTATTTTTGTTTCAATACACAAAATATTAGTGGTAAATTTTAATGTACAAAAATATTTTAAGACAAAATTCAAAGAATTAAATTTCACAATTTAAAATTTTAATTTTAGATTTGAATATTAAATTTAAAGTTTTTTTTTATAGCTTGACAAAGAAAATCGATCAGGACACGTTTTAGGAAATTAGAATATTTTTAGAATATTTTTAGAATATTTTCTTAACTGAAACTTCTTTAATTTTCGAAAAAATGGTTTTTTATCCGTAGAAGGCACATTCTACACTGTGTAGAACCATGGCAAAAATTTTGAATACAATTTCTACCTTTTGTAGACGTTCGTGTTAAATATAGATTTCGTATACCCGGAATTTTAGAATACTTCATAAAAGTAGAAACTGCATTCAAAAGAAAAGTAGTGATCTTTACGATTAGTAGAATTCACATTCTCCATTCTCCATATATTTAGAATCTTAATCATTTTTAGATTGTTTCTTCTAAAAAAAAGTAGAGGACTTGTTTATTCTGGAATTCGTTTTCTACTAACCCATTTTTCGTAGAAGACGAATTTTACTTTTAGTGGAACGTAATTTTAAAATTTTATTTATCAATTTTTTTAACCAAAAAAAAATTATGTTTGTGTATATAAGTGTTTTATTAATTGATTATATTTTTAATATTTTTTAGATTCATAAAACTATTTATTTCATTAAATTTCAGAAATAAAAAGGATAAAAAGGAGAATAAATGGACAAATATGGTTTTATACCATATGGACAACTATGTTGTTTTTTTGTTCCGTTTTGGCAATTTTCCCTTAATTTTTCTGCCTCCAAATATATTTGATGTCGTTTGCACGGTTATAATGTTGAACCTATACATTTTGGCATAAAGTTATTCTTTGAACTTCTATTTTTTTGTACTAAGAACATCTACTACAACTAGGTATCCTTCCTGCACCATGTGCGGTAATAAAATTTAAAATATTTTTTAACAGATAAATATAAATTATATTTTAAAATAAAATTTTATTAATATTTTAAATTTTTTTTTTGTATCAACATTTTAATATAATTTTGATTTAATTAAACATAAAAATTATATTTAAGAATATGCATGTATATATTTGAAATTATAATCTTAGA
>NC_027756.1:31776097-31795375 GCF_000695525.1 Brassica oleracea var. oleracea
AATATTTATAAAATTTGTAGATATATAAGAAAATAATGATTTTACGATTAAATTTTTATAAATTTCTAAAAAAACTGTATACATTTTTGAAAATTTTAGTAATAAAATTGTATAATTTAAAAGTATATAATTAAATTATATTTCGAAATTTATAACGCCATATTTGAATATATTTATTTTAATGATTATTTATGAGTTATTCCCATATTCTAAAAAAACTTCCAACAATATAAATTGACATTAAATGTAATATATGAGTTATTACCATATTTTAAAAAATTACCAAAAATATAAATTAACATTAAATGTAATTGTCTATGTCATATTAAGCTATAAGATTTGTCATTAATTTCAGTAGCCATGTCATATTTGTTTTGTGAAATTGATTGTAGAAATGACATGTGACAAAATCATTTCGCAAATATAGTCTTGGGGATAGTTATAATGTTGGCAATACATAAATTGTTTTTCATGTCTTTTGTTTTCTTTTTAAGTTCCAATCTAAAGTAGGTGAATTTAAAATTTGATCCGTCTATAGCCTAAAAAATTGATACCAGTTTGTCTAAAACTAAATAGCATAATGAATATATAATGTAACAAACCACAATCTGAAATAGTTAATGTAACTAAATAGCATAGTAGTACATAATGCATATATAGTTTCTCGATATTATGGAACTTGATTTGATTATATTACTATATCTGAAAAATGATTTTAACATTCCAAAGAACACTGTAAATATTATAAAAAATTGGTATTACATATATATTATAATTTTTTTTAGGAGTGATAAGTGCATTTACATGTTACACTATTTGCCACGGATAGCCACAAATGTTTTCCGCAGCCACGTATTTTAAATGACCACAAATAACCACAACTAAGTTTGTAATTACTTTTAATATTTTTAAATATTATTGCTCTGGATAGCTACGGACACTGTTGTGGCTATATTGGCTACAAATTATATTGTGGAATTTTGTGGTTATTTAATTCCACAATTTATATTGTAGCTAAATTGTGGTTTTGCGTCTTCGGACAGCCACAAATAATTTTTTGTAGCTAAATGACCACAAAAAACTACATAATAGCCACAAATTTGCGTTGTAGCTATTTTGCGGATAGTTTGTGGCTATATTTTTGTCGCCGGAAAATGTTTGTGGTTGGGCCGTGGCTATATACTAGTTTTCTTGTAGTGTATATATTTATTGGACTAACATATTTTCTAGAGAATTTGAGAAGCATTCTAGTGATGCCATGTGTTATAGCTAAAATGTTGTAATGATTCTCTTTTAATATATATTAGGAGTTATCTTGCGCCATGCGCATAAATATAATATCTTTTTTTAATGAAAAATTAATTTACATTTGGACATTATTTTTTTATAATTTTAATTTCAATGGTTTTAAAATAAAAAATAATTATATTTAAAATTAATATGTCGCACATGGCGTAGGATAACTCCTAGTATTTTTTCACTTTGGATTTCTTCCTAATAAACAGCTAAATGAATTCCAAGAAAGCATTACTTACATTTTTGTAAACTAAAAGAGATGGATATAACCAGAACCTGTCCTAGAATTTGAAAGGCCGTATGCAAGAAAAAAATAGCCAATTTTTGAAGAAAAGAATAAACGTATTTTTGCAATCTTATTTCCTTTGATTTGGTTTAAATATTTCAATTTGATTTTATTTAAATTTTAATAAATTTAAATTACATTTAATCAAAATAGTTTTTAATTATATTTTGTTATATTTAATGATTGTTTATTATATCTCTTATCATCTTATTTTAAATAAATATATATACACATTTAAATATATAATTTTAGTAAATTTTGATTTTTTTTTTGTTTTAGTTAAATGTGTTAAACTTTGAAAAATTAATTTGTTAATTGACCTGATGAAAAAAAAATCTACTTAAAATTACAATCATTTAACTATCAAAGCTTAATATACAAATGAAAGAGTTGAAAAGTAGAGAAAAGAATAAGATCCAAAGAATTTGAACAACAAAAAGAGAACAAAATGATACACCAAATAAAAATTTACTTCGAAGAAGAAACGTTTCATGAATTTGAGTAAGAGAGAAGTTTTCGTTTTGCATGTGGATCAACATGAAGCAAATATAAATAATTGACGAAGGTAGTTATCAGAGATTGAGGTGATCGTGGAGTTGTGGGAAAGAAGAACCGTTGGAGAGATTAACGAACAAATATTTGGATTTAGTAAATATATTTTAAAGTAAATATCAAATTAACATGTAACTGGATTATATTTTACGTTTGTTTCTTTTCATGTTTTTGATTTAACATTTGCTTTTATTATTTTAAAATTAATTTTTAGAAATAAAAATAGAATCCATGTGTCATTTGTGCTTTAATTATTAAATGATTACAGAAAACTAGGATCTGTAGAGAATTTTTTTTTTCCACATGTTAATTGTATTTTTAATTGTTTTTAAATTTTTTCCACATGTCAATTTTTGATTTGTCAGACGATTTGCACTTTATTATATAGAAGATTTGTTGATGCACTCTTACAATTAATTTTGATTAAATTTATTTATTTATAATATATGATATATAAGCTGATGTAAAAAATATATATATGTAGTTATATTTAACTTATTTTTATTAGTAATACATACATATATATATATATATATATATATCTTTGCTGTCAAAAAAAAAAATATATATTATATTAATTTAATGGTGATATATGAATTATAAATATGTTTTAACTGTTTTGCCAAAAACACTTATATATAAAATTTACATTAGTGATTATATTTGAGTTAATAGTAATTGCCATATTTAAAAATCTTACAAAAAATATAAATTTTTATATAGAAAGTTGTAAATGTCACAATTAAGTTAGTATCATGTCATATTTTTTTTGTAAGCCATATCATCCATCTTTTCTTATTGAGAATGAACCTGGTGATGACATATGTCATCACTTCACAAATAATGTCTAAAGGAATGGATTCCGTATAGTTCCATAAATTAATTGTACTAAAATTATAATACTCTATGAATTTATAAAATTATTAATTTAAACTAAATGTTCTAATAGAACATCAAAAGAAAACTAATTTAAAATTTTCAACAAATATTAGGATCTGAACAAGATATGAAATACCCTAAATCCATCAGATTTGGTCAAAATATGTCATATATATATATCTAAATTATACAAAATGACTTAAAATAAACTATTAAGAATCAAAATAAAACATCTTTAAACTCTAAGCTCTACATTTAAAGGTTCATATTACTTGAAAATATTACAAAAATAATAACAAAGATTGTTAACAAACAAATATATTAAATAAATCATAAAATGAAATATAGAAAATAAAACAAAAAATTACAGTTTTGGATATTTATGTTTTTAAGTCGGGTATGAATTGGTTCTATTCGGGTTGGGTCTATTCAGGTCGGTTCATTTTGGGTCCGAGTTCATTCGGGTCAGTTCTTTTCGGTACCAGTTCTTTCGGGTAAAAAATATTTGTACCCAATAAGGACTTGTAAATTTTTCGTTCGGTTTCAGATCGGGTATTTTTAGGTCGGTTCCGGTTTGAATTTTCGGGTCCGGGTAAAATGCCCAGGCCTAATGCAGAACCACTGCGGTGCAGTCCTAAAACTTACAAAAACATATAGATATATAGGTTTGTACAGGTTTTTGTTACTATAACTACAGTGTGGTGCAATTTGTAAATATCCTGAGCCACATTCTTTTTTTTTCTGTTGGTTTTGTTATTTAAGATTTGGAAAACCAATAAAATGGGATATCCAAAGGAGAAGTAGTTAAAAGTAAATTTACTTTTGTAAATGTCTATTTTCTCTTTTAATTTCAACCAATAAATTAAACATGATCTAATTTGATAGGTAGAACTAGTCTTGAGACTTTTAGTTATCTAATCCTTCTCGCATTAGCCATCGTCATATGAAACTTGATAATCTATATTTATTGGTCAATAAAATTCAAGATGGATAGAAAATAAGTAAAATAATATAAATATATTTTAAATATTTAATTTATTCACAACTAAAAATAACGTAAACTTTCATTATATTATTATTTTTACTATTTTCTATTATTTTATGTATAAATTATATATTTATTTTTCTATTAAAATAATAAAATAACCAAAACGAGAAGATGAAACTAGAGCACAACACATAGTCTAAACCTAAAACCTTCACACTTACAGATACAATCAAAAATGTCACAGTAACACTAACTCAATAAAGGTTCGGAGCTGAAAGGAGATCAAGAACGAAGACTAAGTTACCTCATCTTACCATAGAGTGACTTGATCAGAATAAGCAGAGGTCATAAAAAGTTATAAAGATAAAATTTGAGACAAAACAATTCCTCAAACACAAAGGAGTGCCATCAAGCACCAATACAAAGAACCAAGAAAGCGGTCAGAGGAAGAATAATGACCGGAAGGCCAAAGTCACCAAGAACCAAGAAGAAACATGCCTAAAGCATCGGAAGCACAACCACGAGGTAAGAGGTAAGAAACACCTTATAAACTAAACAACCACAGACAAGGCGCCAATGACAACGAAGAATCACAAAGCTCTGGATAGGAGGGACCAAAGCTCCAAGAGACTAACTCTGCACACCTAAACCAAGGAAAAGAACAGAAGAAGAGAAACAATTTGAGGGAGGGAGAATAGAAGCCAACCACCTAGAAATCAGAGTCTAAGCTTGAGACCAGAAACAACCTTCTAAGCCCACAGAGGATACACAAAGAAAAATACTATCCAAACCTAGAGTGGCAAACATGGCGAAAAGAAGAGCCACCAGAGACGCGAGCAGCAATAAAAGCTGCAACAAGATGAAAAACAGAGAGGGAAAGGGAGACAAAACGAAACCAGTAAACCCTTTCGTCCTCGAACCATTAAAGAGAGCATAGAAATCAGATCACCAAAACGAGTAGGGACTATCGACGGCAAGTGAACGACGAGGAAGACAACATCAATGACAAATAACTCTGACCTAACCTAGGAGATGCAGTCTCTAACATCAGCCAAAATGTAAAGAAGAAGAGGAGAAGCCAATATTGACCGAAACAACCTACAACGCCAAGAGAAACAACCGCACAACTGGGAACTCCTAAACTCGATGTACAACAAATACCAGATAATCTCACAGGAGAAGAAGGTGAGGAAGAAGAAGAGCACGAAGATGAGTCTTTATTCGATGATGGTCAGAAGCACCGCACACCGGAAAGGTAAACGAAATACATAGATGGTGACGGCTTAAGGCAGAATATGGGGAGATGGCAAAAAAAAAACATTTTAAAAGAATAATGTTCGAGAACTTGAAAAAAATAAAATTTTGACGCTAAAACCGTTAATCTTAAAATCAACAAATTCCTAAATGCAAAGTTTACTCACTTCACCACTAACGAGTACTACAATACACAAAACAACACAATATTGAAAAAATAAATACATAATATATTAACATATCACCAACTACTACATAACACAAGAAAAACTCAAACAATGCTCTTAATAAATAAATACGATCACATAATTATATCGTCCAAAAAATTATACTTAACAACAATAAAACAATATTCCGCACGGACACACCCCTAGTATATTTCTAAAAAATTGAATATTTGTGCCAAAAGACTATAATATGAGACATTTATTTCCTCCCATGAATCATTTTTTAATTTTTTAAAATTAATTATTTGATTGATAGAGCTGATAATAAAGCAATATCATTATGCTATAAAAGTAGTATGCTACCGAAATAATATGCTCTCATAAATATTTTTAATAAATTGATCAGTAGAGCAGTAAATGATTCATATATGATTAGTATATGATATATATATTTGTTTTATTTTTAAATAATATATTTGTTTTATTTTTAAATAATATAAATATATTTATAATCTATATAATATATAATCATTTTAATATTTTTATTTAGAATAATAAAAAAATTAATGATATATATTTAATAATATTTTTAATGTAAAATATTATTTTTTAAAAATTAAAAATTATTTTATTCTAAATATTATTTTATTTTTACAAATATGAATTCAAATTTTGGATACAAATATAATTTTGTGATATTATAACTAAAATAAATAAATAAATTTAAATTATTTTAAAAATATAATATGTTATAAAAGAAAATGATTTACGAGAAGCTTTATATGAAAGTATTAAAAAGTGTATTTAGAGAGAATTTGCATCTTCAAAATGCTATTCTAAATATTTTTCCAAAAATTGTTGAATAATAAAAAAAATAATGCTTATGATAATGCTTTACCAATCAAGAGCATAATTCTTATATCAGTTAAAGCTTGATTATAAAGTTCCAACCAAGTAATTTATAAAAACTTATAATAAACATAACTAATAATATAAATGAGTATTATTTTAAAATATTTTTAAATGACCCAGTTCAAAACCCCAAATATTTATTTATTTTATTATGGTATTATTTTATTAATTATCAAATATTAATTACTAAATTTCTACTACTGTTTTATAATGGATAATATATAATATTTCAATTTTGATACAATTGTATACTGTTTGAATTTTTTATAGAGTTAATTTATTTTACTTCTATGTAATTGATTTGAGATGCTTTGTTTAGTATATATATCTATATAAAGCAGATTTTTCCTCTTCTTATGACATTTGGAAGGGGGATTTGCTGACACGTGTCTCATGTATTCTTTCTTTTTATATGTAAGGTTCTTCTTTCAGTTCAGTGTAACTTGGCCCAAAACTTTCTAATTGTGCATTTTTATTTTTAGATTAGTCCCAAATTTTTTAATCGTGACCATAACCCCTAATACATACAAATGATTCTTAAATACAACTCGTAGCACTAAAATGATCAAAAATATAAAGTGTCAAATGCAACTTTCCATTTTTTTATTTCTCTAGATTAGAAGTTATAATCATTCTATAAATCAAGATGATCACTGATTTTCTCAAAATAAAAAAGTTTAGAAATTATCTAAATACAAGTGTCTCTATTTTTCTATATGATTAATATCTTCAAACTGAATTTGTCATCATCGAATCCACTATAAATGTAAAAAACAGCACAACTCTATAGATAGAGAAAAAATATTTGAGAAAGAAGCTAATTTTTGGTGAAGAAAATGTTATTTTTTTCCATTACCAATAGCAAAAAAAAAATCAAAGTGTCAACACATTATATCACTCAAATTACCCTAAGGAATGCATTATTCTCTCATATAAGAGGTTCAGTTGTAGTACTTAGGGATCAAATCCACAGAGACTCTAGGATTGCACAATAGATTTATAGTCTTCGAAATAAAGCTAGATTAATAGGTTTTAAGAAGTAAATGAAATGGTGAGCAAGGCAGTTGCTCGATTGGTTTGATTTGAGGTTGTTAACAATTGGAAAAATAGCTAAATTCAGGTATATTCTCAGGTATGATAAGTAAACAACTTAATTTGGGGGTTTTAGGGGTTCATTAATATTAACTGTTTTCGAACTCAAACTTACGTAAAATCAATTAGATTATATAACTTGGATCTCAGATTTCAACTTTTGTATGTTAATCACGAGAAAGTGTCGATCAATGATTCGTAAAGAATATCGATCGATACACCTTTTAACATATCGATCGACAGAACTATCGTTGCGTTGATCGATGCTACTTTCAGAAAGCTTTACGAGCAGGTTTGATTGTGTTCTCTAACTTACTAGACCAACTCTCGTGTGTATCTAGTCAGTTAGATCAGGCTAATTAGTTTCAGGTATTGAGTCAAGCAATGACTTGTTCTCAATTAGTCCTAAGATCTAAGTTAAAGGGTGATCAATCCTAAACGTAGCTTTAAGAACAACTAGATGAAGAACTATATTTTAAACACCCTAGCAACAGCTTAAGTTAGCAATACATGTATCAACCTATTGAGAAACCTAAATCTAACAGTAAGACTACTCAGACATATTCATAAAGCACATGGTTATGATGGTCTGAATAATACTTAAATAAAATGACAAGAGTAAACAATAGAGTAAGTGAAAGCAAGGGAGTTCAAGATCTTCTCTGTTTTGTAGTTCAGATCTATCTCTCCAATCCTAAGCTCTCTCTTCCTCCAATGGTGGTGTGTTGCTTCTCTCCAAACTAGGTCTAAAAAGGTCTCTAGGCAAGTTTGCCTCCCAAATGATACAAAACCCTAATAATATAGCCTAACAGGCGGCCATGGACTTAACATGTAATTATTGGAACTTTTGTGAAACTTGCAATCTTCTAATTTTGTCATTAACTCGCGGGTGGCTTCACTGTCGATCGATGCTACGAGCTTTCCATTGATCAATTATGCTTGATAATCGTCGGTCGATGTTCTGATACAAAAATCGACTATTCCTCTGTTTCCAGCAAAGCTCTCAAATAGTCTCCAAATTGCTACAAATACCTCATTTTCCTCTAGTAAGTACCTGGACCTGTAATTACTCTAAAAAGGGTCCAAATGCATATAAAAGACTCTAAAACCGTATATAAACCATGACCTATTAACTCCCTTAGACTTACTCTTTAAGCAAAACATACAAGAGCAGTCTCTCTAAGAGAGGTTTGAAAACAACAGGGACTCACCTAACTTTTTTTAAACTTGGAATCATCACTTCTATGATATTGCTAACTCCATCAATGAAATCCTACCTTCAGAAGCACATTATACATTATCCTAGTATAGCAACCAAATTCATCTAGCCAACAACTCAACAAATCTTATATGACTTTCTCCTCTACTAACCTCATTTCTTGCATAAATAAAAGTGTAAGCTTTACCTTGGGGGGATCGATCAGAGGATGCAAGGATGCTCAAACAAGTATCTGGACCTGCAGGTAAATAAGAGTTCTTTTCCCCTCTCTCTACTAATTTCTCTCTCAGGCAAAGTTTTCTTATATTTCAAGATCTTTGACCAAGATTGGACAGGCTTCCATGAATCAAACTTTAATGGTTTTAGCCACCAAATCCCGTTCACTTCTTTTTGACCTATATCCTAGGATTATTTGTGAATCAAGCCTTAATGGTTGTACCCACCAAGTCCTGTTCTAATCCTTTACCTATATAATTCTTATGAAGCAAGCCTTAATTGGTTGTAGCCACCAAGTCCTGTTCGAATTCTTTTCCTCATTTTTATTTCTAACTATATTATTATAATTATTAAAAAAAAACATAATTCGAAATTGAGAGAGAGAGAGGTGATAAATCTACACATGGTTTTACCTTCTAGACTTGTTTGAAGAATCCGATCCCATGCATACCAAGCCCCAAGACAAGCTGTTGAGTCAGGTTAGGTTGGAGGTCAGCTTTGATTCCTTCAAACAGTCTCAGCAAGTGTTGTCATAGTTGACAGGTTGATCCACTTTAGTATCTCTAGTACTTTTTGCAGTCAGCTGTCTAAGAGTTGCGCTATAGAGTGGTTAGATAACAAGTAAAAATTCAAAGAGGTTCATTATCCCCTTCTTGACTCGTATCAGTAAATACCTCCCCCATGCTTAAATTTCACTGTCCCCAGTGATATTCAGTCTAAGATTGGTTAGAGAATAAATCATAAGTACTAAGTTAGATGTTAGACAAGAGAAAAGATTGTTCGTACCCCTTTGTCTCGAATGTCGATCGACATGAGTAACACTTTGTCGATCGACAAGAGCATCCATTCGTCGATCGACATGAGTAACTCTTTGTCGATCGACGGTGCAGAGACAGAAAACTTATGTGCTAACTGCAACGTATTGCTGGTCTAACTCATCACAATATGAGTATCAGTCAGCCAGGTTAGCTCTGTTAGACAATCCAAACACATGCAAGATCAGCACATAGATAAACTCTAGTCATAACATAAGATAAAAAATCTGAGAATAAATCCTAATAGAACGAGAGCAGAAGAAAACATAAGTAGATAGAGATAGAAATATGAGGACTAGTCCTCATCAGTAGTCTCGTCGGTGGTCTCCTCGGAGTCTCCTCGGCGCTGGCGTGATGGTCCTGCAGCTGATGGTGATCTGGCCCTCACACTCGCCCTGCTCGAACAACGACATCTCGATACTCTAGCCCAGATGGCGGTGAGAGCAACAACTACAACGCGCTGGAAATCTCCCTCAAGGCGTGTAGACATGTCTGGCATGGGCGGGAATGGCGGAAGCGCTGCCTCTGGCTGCTCTTGCTGAGGTCCTCCAGCTTGCTGCACAGTGTAGCGTAGCGGCATGGTCGATGGAGTACAGAGGAGGAGCGGGTTGGGGTGAAACTAGATGCTGGCGAGGCCTCCTGAGAAGTCCGTGAGTGCACGATGGGGGTAGCTCTACCAAGTGCGTGCCATCCTCATACCTAAAACTCCAGTAGTGGTTGTCCTTGAGCCAGTATGCGCTCGTGAGGTGTGCTGCATCCATGTAGACGAGCTTCTTATCATCCGCAGAATCGTCTAGTGGCACTCCGCAGTGCATGAAGATCGGTGTAAGCAAACTCCCGAACGTCTCCTTCTTTGCTCCCTTAGCCTGGAATGGCTTCATCTTGAGCTTGACGAGGTGCTCAGCGAAAAGGGCTTCGAGGTTGGGACACATGTCGTCCTAAGGCTCCTCAATGTCCTCCATGTGAACCAAGCTCCTCACCGCGTAGTAGACCAATGAGAGCTCCTGCACCCGAACCTTACTAGGTTCCATCTAGCACAACAGAGTGTTGGCAAGGACCTTCATGAAGTAGCGCAGAGTCAGGTGACAGATGTCCGTCTGAAGAGCCGAGCCAGAGTCGAAAATGTCAGTAGCTTTGTGCTCCCAAAACTGCGATCTCCCTGCAAAACCAGGTACTGTGGCACGCTTGAGCTCCATGTTCTGGAACCCGTAGATGGTGCTGAAAGCCGTGAGAGGAACTCTGTAACGGATGCCGCGGATGAAGAAAGTCAAGGTGCCCTCGTTTGCCCTCTTCGCCCTCTCGTTGTTGTAGTAGACCTGCACCGTGGCCATGAACTGACAGACGACCTGAGGGTATAAGACGTGTGGGTTGGTGGCCATGTTGCCCATCCCAAGCTCCACGAACATGCCCTCTAGGTCCTCTCTAATTCCCAGCTGTCTGATCACGTCTGGGTTGACAAAACGCGTCGGCTCAATGGAGACTTTCAGCCATGCGTTGTAGAACAGGCTGTCGTAGTCGTCCCAAGCATCTCTGATCTCTTGGTTTATGCATTCCGAGCTTTTGACTGCAGTGTTAGGGTCATCGAAACGTGCGAAGAGAGGGATGGGAATTTCCTCGTTCTCTTGGTCATGATGGCGAACTGGCGGAGGAGGGGCTGAGCTGTTGGCGTCTCTGTCGAATCTTCTCTTCGTCCTCCTTTCGTTCGACTGCAACCAACATCCACAAAAGAAAACACGAAATTAGCGAATCGTAATGGTTCAGTGCTCGATATCGATCAATAGTTATTTTTCGATATCGATTGATATATCAGCGCTAAAATCGATCGATGAAAGTGAGTATCATTGATCGATTTTCCTTCGCGAAAACCTGCAAAAACCCAATCAACGCAAATTTGGATTGCATTGCATAATAATCATTGATAATCGATCCATAATCCCTACTCTATCGTTCCATCAGCACAAATCAATCTATATAAACCCTAAAATCCTGGTTCTAGTTCATCTTGTAACTCAACCCTACATGCATGAAAATTTTGACTTCATACCATGTTGATTCGTTGATTAAGTGAATTAAACGGATGGGGAGTTGAAAATTGAGTGGATTGAGCTTAAGAATCGTCTGATTTGGTCGAGAAACGAGAGAGAAAAAGAGTGGAGGTTGTTTTGAAGTGTTTTCGGGTTTGTTTGAGTGTCGACTTAATGTCGACTTAAATGAGCCCGCAGTTTTTCATTTCCTGTCGATCGAAGAGGAGATATCCACGTCAATCGACAGCCGTTATGTTTTCCCGATAATCAGTTTTTATTTATTTAAACTAAATCCTAAATATCCTAAAACTAGAAATGGGTTGTCTCCCATTCAGCGCTTATGTTAAATCTTGAGCTTGACTCGAAGTTCGATCTGTCTAATTATTAGGAAGAAGACCTAAGTTTAAAGGCCTGCTAATTGGCAGTTTAAAGGCCTGCTAATTGGCGGTTTAGCCCAATAATGTTTTACTCGTTGACCATTCACTGTGAATTCTTCTGCTTTATCATTTATAAGTGTAATGGATCCGTAAGGTTTGACATCCACAACAGTGAAGGGACCTGACCAACGAGATCGGGGTTTTCCGGGAAACAGCGTAAGCCGAGAGTTATATAACAACACCTGATCATTTGGTTCAAAGTGCCTGGAGATGATCTTTTTATCGTGATATGCTTTTGTCTTCTCTTTAAATATCTTTGAATTCTCATAGACTAAGTGTCTTATTTCATCCAGCTCGTTAAGCTGCATGAGTCTCCTTTCGGCAGCTGGTTTGATGTCGAAATTTAATAAATTTACAGCCCATGCTGCCTTATGTTCTAGCTCAACCGGTAAGTGACAGGATTTTCCATAGAGTAGGTGAAATGAGGTTGTTCCTAATGGAGTTTTGAATGCAGTCCGGTAAGCCAAAAGTGCATTGTCTAGTTTTCTAGACCAATCTATCCTAGAAGTTCCGACGGTCTTTTCTAAGATTTCTTTAATCTGTCAATTTGAGACTTCTACTTGTCCACTCGTTTGCGGATGGTAGCGCGTAGCAACTCGGTGGTGAACTCCATTCTTCTGGAGTAATCCGTAAACAACTTTGTTAATAAAATGGGAGCCACTCTCGCTTATGACTACTCTAAGAACTCCAAATCTTGGAAAACTAATGCTCTTGAAAAGCTTGATAACTACAGATGCGTCATTTGTTGGGGTCGACCCATTTGGAAACATAGTCAACAGCATCAAGAATATACTTGTTCCCGTATGAGGAAGGAAAAGGACCCATGAAGTCTATCCCCCAGCAATCAAAGACTTCTACTTCTAGAATACACTTTTGTTCCATTTTGTGCCTTTTGCTGATTTTTCCTCTTCGTTGGCATTTGTCGCATTGTGCTATGAATGCATGAGTATCGCGAAACATGGTTGGCCACCAGAATCCAACTTGAAGATTTTTTGATACCGTTTTTAAGGTCGCAAAATGTACAGCGTAGTCGGACCCATGGCATTGGTATAAGATATCTGGGATTTTAGTTTCGGCGAGACAACGTCTATATATCCTGTCAGAGCAATGTTTGTAGAGATGTGGTTCGTCCCAGTGATATCTCCTAACTTCTCTAAAAAATTTCTTTCTTGAGTAACCTCTTAGCTCTTCGGGTTCTACGTCAGCAGCTAGATAGTTCACTATGTCAGCGTACCAGGGTCTATCTTTTAAACTTCTTTAGACTGCTTGCACCTCTCGACCGATACTTTTTTCTACGAGAGAGTCATATTCAGGATGCAAGGTGTTGCAGGCGACGCTGACTTTTATATCGAAAGTAATGGTCTTGGGGGAAGTGTCTTGGTTTTGATCATCGGGAGTGTCGATCGACATAGCATCGTTGGCGTCGATCGATGGCTCCTTGGATGTGAGACATATGTTATCGATGAATGATGAATCCGTTTGGTAAATGTTCTCTATCGGAAAGAAATCGTCGATAGGGACGTCATCCTCTATTCATATCCGGGAAAGGTGGTCTGCGACTCCGTTTTCCACTCCCCGTTTGTCTTTAATTTATATGTCAAATTCCTGGAGTAGCAGAATCCATCGCAAGAGTCGAGGTTTCGTGTCCTTCTTCTGCATTAAATATTTTATTGCAGCGTGGTCTGTATGAACAATGACTCGCGAACCGACTAAGTATTGGCAGAATTTTTCAAATGCATAAACTACAACAAGTAGCTCCTTTTCCGTTGTTGCATAATTCCTTTGTGCCTCATCGAGAGTTCGACTGGCATAGTAGACAGCGTGTACCTTTTTGTCTTTCTTCTGGCCTAGAACTGCTCCTACAGAGAAATCGCTCGCGTCGCACATAAGTTTGGAAGGAAGGTTCCAGTCTAGTACCTGTACGTTGGGGGCAGTTATTAGGGATTTCTTTATTTCTTCAAAAGCCTTTACGCATTCTGGTGTGAAGTCAAATTTAACTTCCTTGCATAGGAGGGCTGTAAGTCCTCTAGCGATTTTTCTAAAATCTTGTATAAACCTTCTATAAAATTCGGCATGCCTGCGAAAACTTCTCACATCTTTTACGTTTGTGGGTGCAGGCAAACCGGTCATTACCTCAATTTTTCCTCGATCTACTTCTATACTAGCAGCAGATACTTTATGTCCTAAGACGATTCCATCGTTAACCATGAAGTGGCATTTTTCCCAAATTCAGAACGAGGTTCTTTTCTTCACACCTTGCCAAAACTTTACACAGGTTATCAAGGCAGTTTTTGAAACTGGATCCATAAACTGAGAAATCGTCCATGAAGACTTCCATGAAATCTTCTATCATATCCGTAAAGATTGACATCATGCATCATTGGAAAGTGGCAGGGGCATTACAAAGACTGAATGGCATTCTGCGGTATGCGAATGTTCTGTAAGGGCACGTAAAGGTGGTCTTTTCTTGATCGTCAGGATGTATAAGGATTTGGAAGAATCCAGAATATCCGTCAAGAAAACAATAATATTGGTGATTTGTCAATGTTTCCAACATTTGATCAATGAAGGTCAAAGGAAAGTGATATTTTTTGGTGGCAGCGTTTAATTTTCTATAATCAATACACATTCGATGCCCGGTGACAGTTCGCGTAGGAATGAGTTCGTTTTTATCATTCTTTACCATTGTAATACCGCCTTTCTTAGGTACAATATGCACAAGGCTCACCCAGTTACTATCTGAAATTGGGTAGATGACTCCAGCATCTAGAAGTTTGATAATTTCCTTCTTAAGAACTTCTTTCAAGTTCGGGTTTAGCCTCATTTGTTGTTCCACTGACGATTTGGAATCGTCTTCTAAGTGAATTCGGTGTATGCACAGATATGGAGAGATACCATGAATATCCTCGAGAGAGTATCCAAGGGCTTTCCTATACTTGCGCAGTTTATTCAATAACAACGCGAGTTCTCCATTAGTTAGATTGGCGTTTACGATTACAGGGGTAGGCATTATTGTAAAGAAAAGCATACTTGAGTCCGGCAGGCAGTTGCTTCAACTCAACTTTTGGTGCTTTTTCGGCATTCCAATTTTCTAGAGAGGATGGTTGTCGATCGACGACGTCATTTAAATATCGATCGACATTGATTTTCGAATCGTCATCCTCCATGTCAACGATATTTGCTATCTCTACACTTGCATCTATTAATCGTGCGTATTCATCAGCCCTGCTGTCGATGCTGAACATTTCCTTTTCAGTGAATGTAAGCACTTTTCCAGGGGATTATTTGAGCATAGGTCTATGAAAGATTCTTCAGCCAACTCAGAGATATCATCCACATAAAAGGCTTGTTTGTCGATTAAAGGTCGTCTTATCAGTTTTTCCATATCGAAGGTCATTGGGATGCTTCCAATGTTTAAACATATCTGACCTTCTTTGACATCGATGATCGCACCAGCCGTGGCTAGAAATGGTGTACCTAAAATTAGGGGGTCTTTCGGTTCATTCTGGTATTTCAACACAACGAAATCCGTTGGTACATGACAGTCGTCAATCTTTATTGGCACGTCATCTAGTACTCCTTCAGGTACTCTAACGGATCTGTCAGCAAGAACCAAGGTTATTTTGGTTGGTTTAAACTCGTTGTATCCCAGTGATATCGCAACAGAGTGCGGCATGAGATTTATGCGGGAATCTAGTTCAGAAAAGGATCGAGAAAATTTTTTATTTCGTATGTTGCAATCTAGAACAAATCTGCCAGGATCAGGTCTCTTGATCGGGGTATCGCCTTGGATTATAGCACTTACTTCCTATGAAACCATCATGACGCTGTGTTCATCAGCTAGGAAGTTGTTGGATACCATGTCCTTTACATATTTCTTTATCGAGGGTGATACTTTTATGGCTTCACTTAGTCGCATTTCTAGTGTGATTTTATCGAATGCTTTCTCGCAAATCGCTTTATCCAATTTTCACTTAGTTTTCGACTTGCTGGGAGGCAAAGTCCTATACACACTCTCTACTGCCGGTTTGGTAGGAGTCGAGTGTCAATCGACATTGTTTCCAGTTTGTCGATTGATATTTACCGAAGTCAGTCGATTGACGTTGTTCCTTTCTTGTCTATCGATTTCCACATCTTCTTCGTCCTCCTCCTCTTCTTCATCGAGGTTGATCGTCGCCTTCTCAGCTTCTCCAGTGTTGGACCGTTCCTTTTCTCGAGAAGGTTCTGATCATGGATCAGGATTGTTGAGAAGTATTGGTTGTGATCTACTTTCGCTGGTTTTCTCAACTTCACCGGGTTTTTCCGCAAAGTTAATTTCTATGGTGTTCGGGGTGAAACGTTTTCTGCTTCTTAGTAACACAGAATTAACTTGACATTTTAGATTTGCGTCAGTTCTCCCAGGGAGACGACTGTCCAGTCTCTTAATGTGCTCACTTAGAGCATTGAACTTCCTCATTAGCTCACTGTAGATTATATTTATCTTTCCGTTCAGGTTAGTGGCCATTTTGCGATTTTCCGTGAAGGCTTGGTTTAACCTAAATCTCGCTCTGCCTCGGCGTGATCCAACAGTAGCATCATAATTTTGGGTGAAGCTGTCAGTGTCAGGATTGAGATACCGATCTTTCAAGGTTCGAATGTCCACGAAATCTACATGTTGTTCTAGGTCAGAAAATACATCATGATCAATTTGATAAATCCCAAATTGATTTTGCTCATCTAGAACATAATGAATTGAGTCCAGAGATTCTTTAATTTCAGGGAAATGTGGCCCATCTATGGAATCAACTCTTCTTCCTCGTTCTACGTCCTTCATCTCGTAGGATCTACCCGTTGCTACATTCTTGATCAAACGTTTTGCTTCTTCAGGGCTCCTGGTACTGAAGCTCCCTTCACTGGCTGTGTCAAGCGTGATTTGGTAATGAAGGTTAACACCCCTGTAAAAGGTGTTAACTGTTGAGATGAGATCAATATATGGGAAGAGAAAGACATGAGGAGTTGAGTATGATGAAGAGGCCGTACATGGCGTAGTAATACTAGTTACCCGAGTAACTTGCAAAGATTAAACCAAAGTTACCCTAGTTATACTAGTATACTAGTTATACTGGTTACCCGAGTAACTTTGGATGAATAAGAGAAGCCCTATTCCCTTAGCTAAGGCATCAGACCGTTGCAAGGGAAGAAGAGGTGCGTGTAACAGGCTGGAGAAGAGCTGGATAAAGCAAAAGGAGCTTTATGCACAAGGAAGAAGCTCATTGGATGGTTTGAATTAAAGCAAACATTATCTCTTGTAATAGTGCCTCTTTATGAAACTCTCATCCTAGTGTTGCCTCCTCATATATATTGTAACCTCTGATCAGATTAATATTTAAGAAGTTTGAGATTATCTCTCTAGACTCTCTCTCTCTCTTGTTCATAATGATTCTTAAATACTCTTAAACATGTTTACCACCTAATCTCTCTACAAATCTCCCATTAACCTTCTCTAATCTACCTCTAATCTCTCAATACCTACTCTATTCTCTAAAATCATATGGTATCAGAGCCAGGTTGGCTTTGGTAGTGAGAAACCTCGTTCCATTTCTTTCTTTCTCTAGCTCTTTTGTTCTTGTGTTCTTGCTCTTGTGTTCTTGAGTGTTCCGTGAAGCTGTGTGATAAAGTTGAGTTCTTTGGTGCTGTGCTTTGAGTTCGTGTGTTCTTGAAGTCTGGTACTGTGTGTTCTTCAGCTGAGTTGCAAGTTTGAAGCTTTCTGGTCATTTCTGGTTCAAGCAAGAGAAGATGGAGGGAAACAATAAGTCTAAGACCTAACACCACAGATCAAGCAGCTCTTATGGAAAGAAGAGAACAGGATCAAGTGGTTGGGTTGTTGATGACATTAGATCCTTGCTACAAGGATGTCATCAAACACATCTTGAGATCGCCTAACCTACAATCCATGGAGGAAGTATGCGCGCAACTTCAGAAGGAGGAGGGATCTCTTGGCTTGTTTGGAGGCAAGGGTGAGCTCACTATGGCTCATCAAGCTGAAGGAATGCAAGCAAACAAGGCTGCATACAGAAGCTCAGGAAGGAAGTATGAAAAGTATGAGGGAAGCTGTGAGCATTGCAAGAGGACCGGTCACAAGAAGAGTGAGTGTTGGATCTTACCTCCTCACCTCAGGCCATGCAGGTTCAACATGGATAGGGAAGCAAAGGCTCATCTTTCTGCTGAAGCAAATGGTGCTGGTTCATCCGGAGCTAGCTCATGCGCTAAGGTGGGGGAAAGTGAAGGTAGAGCCTTGGCGTCTCATCAACTGATTGGAAAGGGTATGGATCAGGAGGTGTTCAAGAAAGTTGACCTTGAAGCCTTCTTCAAAGCTCTTAAGGAGTGGTAACACTCTCGGAAACACTCTTGGATACTCATATGCTGCTCATACACTGCCTAGTACTACTGATAAGTTACTAGACATTTTTAAAAGCTCTTACAGTGCTGCTAGTAATCCTAGTACTACTGATAATTTCCTAGACATTTTTAAAAGCTCTTACACTGCTGCTTGTGAGCCGAGTATAACTAGTAAGATGTTAGGATTACTAGGAAACCTGATAAATCAAAATGAACCATCGAGGACTGAGATTACTAGAAACATGCATAAACCTTTGATCATTGATTCTGGTGCATCTCATCATATGATTAGTGATAATAACGTGATTAAAGACATAAAACCGGCTCATGGACATGTTATGATTGCTAATGGAGATAGAATTCCTATTACAGGAATTGGTAAACTGAAATTGTTTAATAAGGACTCTAAAGCATTTTTCATGCCTGAGTTTACTTCTAGTCTTTTATCTGTCAAAAGATGCACCACTGATCTTCAATGCAATGTTATCTTTAGTCCTGATGATGTTAAGTTTCAGGATATTAAGAGCAGTAAGTTGTTTGGACAAGGAGCAACCAAAGGAGACCTTTATATGCTTGAAGATCTTAGTCCCATATCTAGTTCTTGTTTCTCATTTAGTTATGTTTCTTCCTTAAGTAAAGATGCATTGTGGCATGCTAGACTTGGGCATCCACATGTTAGGGTTTTAAGCATTATGTTACCAGATGTCATGTTTAAAAATAATGATTGTGAGGCATGTATTTTGGGCAAACATTGTAGGACTGT
>NC_027756.1:31795937-31797109 GCF_000695525.1 Brassica oleracea var. oleracea
TGTGTGCTCCTTTGCTGAGTTTCCGGAAGAGCACTACTCCTTTATGGTAAGCTTAGATGAAAGCTATGTGCCAAGAAGCTATGAAGAAGCAATGCTGATTCAAGAGTGGAGGGATTCAGTCAATGATGAGGCTGATGCCATGATTAGAAATGATACATGGTATGAGAGTGAGTTGCCTAAGGGGAAGAGAGCTGTGTCATGCAAGTGGATCTTCACCATCAAGTATTTACCTAATGGGAAGATTGATAGGCGTAAGACAAGGGGTAGCAAGAGGCTTCACACAAACCTATGGAGAGGATTACATTGATACTTTTGCACCTGTTGCAAAGCTCCATACCATTAGGATTGTACTATCGGTTGCAACCAACCTTGGGTGGGATCTTTGGCAAATGGATGTGAAGAATGTTTTCCTCCAAGGAGAGCTAGAAGATGAAGTCTATATGCTACCACCTCCGGGTATTGAAGGAATGGTGAAGCCATGAAATGTTCTTAGACTGAAGAAAGCCATATATGGATTGAAACAATCACCTAGAGCATGGTACAATAAGCTAAGCACAACACTGAATTGTAGAGGTTTCAGGAAGTCCGAGCTTGATCACACTATCTTTACCCTCAATACTCCCTCAGGCATCATTGTTTTGCTTGTGTATGTGGATGACATCATCATAACAGACAGTGATAAGGAAGGAATCTGAGCCACCAAGGAGTTTCTGAAATCAGTATTTGATATAAAGGATTTTGGAGAGATGAAGTACTTTCTTGGGATTGAGCTGTGCAGATCCAAGGAAGGGTTATTCATCTCTCAAAGGAAGTATGCATTGGATCTCTTGAAGGATGCTTGTGCGTATGGAGGAAGAACAGCCAAGATGCCCATGGAGGATGGGTACAAGGTTCCACGTGAGGGGGAGATTGAAGAAAACAAGTTGTTCTATGATCCAAAGCTGTATAGGAAGCTTGTGGGAAAGCTAATATACTTGAGTATCACCAGGCCATACATATGCTTTGCTGTTAACCAAGTAAGCCAGCATATGCAAGCTCCACGAGAGCATCACTGGCGCATGGTGGAGAGAGTTCTCATGTACCTGAATGGAACTCAAGGGCTTGGTATATGGATGAGAGTCAATAAGAGCACTGAAGTTGTGGGTTATTGTGATGCTGATTGGGCTGGAGAT
>NC_027756.1:31797486-31832306 GCF_000695525.1 Brassica oleracea var. oleracea
ACATGAGGAGTTGAGTATGATGAAGAGTCCGTACATGGTGTAGTAATACTAGTTACCCGAGTAACTTCCAAAGGTTAAACCAAGGTTGCCCTAGTTATACTAGTATACTAGTTATACTAGTTACCCGAGTAACTTTGGATGAAGAAGAGACGCCATATTCCCTTAGCTAAGGCATCAGACCGTTGCAAGGGAAAAAGAGGCGCGTGTGACAGGCTGGAGAAGAGATGGATAAAGCAAAAGGAGTTTTATGCACAAGGAAGAAGCTCATTGGATGGTTTGAATTAAAGCAAACCTTATCTCTTGTAATAGTGCCTCTTTATGAAACCCTCATCCTAGTGTTGCCTCCTCATATATATTGTAACCTCTGATCAAATTAATAATTAAGAAGTTTGAGATTATCTCTCTAGACTCTCTCTCTTGTTCATAATGATTCTTAAATACTCTTAAACATGTTTACTACCTAATCTTTCTACAAATCTCCCATTAACCTTCTCTAATCTACCTCTAATCTCTCAATACCTACTCTATTCTCTAAAATTATATTAATAAGCTGTGGTTCTGAATAACCATGGTGGGGACATTCAGGTTGGTAACTCTTGAATCTTTTCCAAGCGTTTCTGAATGATTCCTGTGGATCTTGGCGGAATGTGGAGATTTTCTTCCTTACATCCCAGTAACGCGTCTCATCGAAGAAGTGATTAATGAAAGCACTCCTAATTTCCTTCCAGCAGGTCAGAGATCTTGCTGGTAGTTGGTCTAGCCATTTTCTTGTGTCGCCCTCTAAGGAAAATGAGAAGAGTTTACAGCGATTGGATTCGTCATTCATCATGTCTTCTAGGTATTCGATGTGATCGTGTGGGTGTTTTGAGACGGTTCCACGGAAAGGGTTCTGACGTACCAAGATAGGTATTCGAGGCTGAGCCCAGATTTCTTGGTATCGTCCTTTGGTAGTTTAATGGCTGACCTATTGGAATAGGTCATGCTAGGATTTAAGTAATCTTGCAAAGGCAATTTTGTTTCTTTGTCTCTATTAGAGATTGAATTAATTTTAACAAGGATTGCAGTCCCATTTTCATTTATGATTTGGTTAATTGCGTTGCTTAGTCAACCTTTAGGTTCACATAGGACTACTTCCTCATTAGCATGATTGGTAAGAGAAAACTTACCTGCTTCCGGCGGCGTATCATCGATCGATGTTTCCGTCGACTCGTCGATCGATGTCTGTAGTGCAGTGTTCCGTCGACACGTCGCTCGATGTTGTTGTTATTCTGTCGATCAATGTCTGGCCGAAATCCATGTCCTCCATCTTAAATACATGTGTCAGCAGGGAAAGAAGGAAAACTTTAGCAAATTCAGTAACAAAATCTAGACTATATTCTAAACTTAATCTAATGGTAATAAGAAAGAGTCCCCGGCAATGGCGCCAAATTTGATATCACTCAAATTACCCTAAAGAGTGATTTACTCTCTCAAATAAGATGTTCAGTTGTAGTACTTAGGGATCAAATCCACAGAGACTCTAGGATTACACAGTAGATTTGTAGTCTTCGAAATAAATCTAGATTAATAGGTTTTAAGCAGTAAATGAAATGGTGAGCAAGGCAGTTGCTCGATTGGGTTGATTTGAGGTTGTTAACAATTGGAAAAATAGCTAGATTCAGGTATATTCTCAGGTATGATAAGTAAACAACTTAATTTGGGTTTTTAGGGAATCATTAATATTAATTGTTCTCGAACTCAAATTTAGGTAAAATCTATTAGATTATCTAATCTGGATCTCAGATTTCAACTTTCGTATATTAATCACGAGAAAGTATCGATCGATGTTTCATAAAGAATATCGATCGATACACCTTTTAAATATCGATCGACAGAACTATCGTTGCGTCGATCGATGCTTCTTCCAGAATGCTTTACCAGTAGGTTTGATTGTGTTCTCAAACTTACTAGACCAACTCTCGTATTTATCTAGTCACTTAGATCATACTAGTTTAGTTTCAGGTATTGAGTCAAGCAATGGCTTGTTTTCAATTAGTCCTAAGATCTAAGTTAAAGGGTGATCAATCCTAAACTTTGCTTTAAGAGCAACTAGATGAAGAACTATATTTTAAACACTCTAACAGCAGTTTAAGTTAGCAATACATGTATCAACCTATGGAGAAACCTAAATCTAACAATTAGACTACTCATACATATTCATAAAACACATGGTTATGATGGTCTGAATAATACTTATATAAAATAACAAGAGTAAACAATAGAGTAAGTGAAAGCAAGAGAGTTCAAGATCTTCTCTATTTTGTAGTTCATATCTATCTCTCCAATCCTAAGCTCTCTCTTCCTCCAATAGTGGTGTGTTGCTTCTCTCCAAACTAGGTCAAAAAAGGTCTCTAGGCAAGTCTGCCTCCAAATGATACAAAACCCTAATAATATAGCCAAACAGGCGGCCAGAGACTTAACATGTAATTATTGGAACTTTTGTGAAACTTGCAATCTTCTAATTTTGTTATTAACCCGCGGGTGGCTTCACCGTCGATCGATGCTACGAGCTTTCCATCGATCGATTATGCTTGATAATCGTCGGTCGATGTTTTGATACAAAAATCGACTCTTCCTCTGTTTCCAGCAAAGCTCTCAAATAGTCTCAAAATTGCTCCAAATACCTCATTTTCTTCTAGTAAGTACCTGAACCTGTAATTGCTCTAAAAAGGTCCAAATGCATATAAAAGACTCCAAAAATGTATATAAACCATGTCAAAAAGTGGGTAAAATCCATGGCCTATCAGCACACAATTAAAAATTGGCCAATTTATAGCGTCCAAATGGTAACATGCATAATTGGCTTGGGCGTTCGGGTCTTCGGGTCGGGTTTGGGTTGGTTCCTCTCGGATCCGGTCCTTCGGGTCCTAAATATTCTATAGGAATATCGATCGACATGCTCTAGTCAAGATTTGTGCATGGGTTGAATAACTACTCACTAAGGGCTCCTAGATCAGCTTTCTCCTTTCTCTAGCAATCCTAGCTCAATAAGGATAGATTCAGAATGAGACCAAGCACTAACTTGTACCTACAAATCCTAGGTCAAGGTTATAGTTAGCTATTCTAGAACACAAGCATTAATAACATCCTATTGATGAATATCACAACTTATCAATCTATAGTTGAGGCTAAACCCGCATAACCTCTTTGAACCCTAAACCTAACAGGTGGATCTATTCAAGCATGAAGTTTGTCACAAAAATCATAGATGAGTAGATATAAAAAGCATAGATATAAAACCAAAACCAATGGAGTTCCAAGAGGACTCTGAAGGAGTTCCTCCCTTCTCTCCTAACCTAGAACTATGAATAATAGAAAGCGTAGCCGTCAATAATGGCTTAGAGAATACATAAATAGGGTTTTAGGTCGTCGAAGGGTATTCTGGTAATTTGTGGTTGCTTCTAGGCTTCAGTCGGTCATAAAATATGCTCGTCCCATATTCTGGCATCACCTTCGATCGACACCAAGGGTGCACCGTCGATCGACAGTCCTTCATCTCCTCGACATCTTCCTCTCGCGAGGCAGACTGACTACTCTTCAGTAATACATGCATAACTTCTGCTACATGATGCTGATTGACCGCAAACCTGCGGCATTGGAAAGATAACTCAAATATATATCTTCTCTGAAAATATGGGCTCAATCTAACGGTGTGAAGGTCTCCATTCATAGCTAAACATCTAACGCATCCGTGCAACTCTGCACTCAAAAGGCTCCAAAATAAACCAAAATAAACCAAAATCACCACTTTCCTCCAAATCGTCCCTGAACCTGTAAACACTCTAAATAGGCTCTATATCGTAGTAATTAGTTATTAAAACACTTATAAACCATGGCTAAAAGTGGATAAAATCCATGGCCTATCAACTCTCTCAGACTTACCATTTTGCTTGTCCTCAAGCAAAACATAACATGCAGTCTCTTTGAAAGAGGTTTGAAAACAGCAGGGACTCACAGATTTATAAACTCAGAATCATCACCTTAGGAAATCCTAATCACAGAAGCACATTATACCATATCCTAGTCTAGCAACCAAGTTCACCTTGTCAACAACTTAACAAATCCTGTCTGACAATCCCATTTACCAACCTCGTTTCTTGCATAAATAAAAGTGTAGGCATTACATTGGGAGTATCGATCACAAGATGCAAGAATGCTCAAACAAGTATCTGGACCTGTAAGTAAATAGGTGTTCCTTTCCTCTCTCAGTCAAAGTCTGCTTTTATTGCAGGATCATTAACCAAGATTGGACATGCTTCCATGAATCAGTTTTAATGGTTTTAGCCTCCAAATCCTATTTACTTCTTTTTTACCTATATCCTAGGATTCTTTGTGAATAAAGCCTTAATGGTTGTAGCCACCAAGTCATGTTCGAATCATTTACCTATAGAATTCTTATTAATCAAGCCTTAATGGTTGTAGCCACCAAGTCATGTTTGAATTCTTTTCCTAAATTATCATCTATAATTATATATACAAATTATTATTATTATTATTATCTTAAATCTAAATTTCGAAATATAGAGAGAGAGGGTGACATATCTGCACAAGACTTTACCTTCCAGACTTGTTTGAAGAATCCAATCCCATATATACCAAGCCCCGATACAAGCAAAGTTGAGCTCAATTAGGTTGGAGGACAGCTTTGGTTCCTTCAAACATTCTCAGCAAGTGTAACATAATTGACAGGTTGATCCACTCTAGTATCTTTAGTGCTATATGCAACTAGTAATTCTAGAATTGTGTGGTTAGATAACAAGCAAAATCAATAAGTTCATTGTCCCCTTCTTGACTCAATAAAAACTTTTTGAAAACATTTTAGTAAGACTCATGAAAAAAACTAATATCAGTAATCCTCCCCCAGACTAAAACTACACTGTCCCCAATGTAAATTCAATCGGAGTTATGGTGATAACTAAAGAAAAATGCCTCAATTTAACAAATAAGAACGATATACCATACTGGAATAGATGTCGATCGATGTGAAGATGTTGTCATCGGTTGCGTGAGTTGATGTTCTCTCGATCGATATCGGCAGGGTCTCGTCGGTCGATAGTCTTGGCAATCGTCTACTCGAATCTTTTTTTTTCCTTTTTCTTTCCTAAATAGCTAACTAAAACACAATATTAGTAGAACCTTGAATTAAACAACACTGTCACCAGTGTTATACAGTCTAAAATTGGTGGGAAAATAAACCATAAGGACAATATTTAACAAGGAAAAACGGTATAGATGCTTTCTATGTGAATGTCGACCAACACAGTTAAGTGGCGATCGATATTCTTGATGCTCTGACGATCAATACAAGCTAGTCATCGTCGATTCTTGTGCAAACTCGTCTTCCTAAGGTCTTTTCCTTTTACCTAACATAAATAAAACACTAAAAGTCAGAAATAGATAACTAATAAAACCAATTCAAATTTTTTTTTTTCATAAACAGTGACTCTGCTATAGTAGCCCTACTACAGTAACACCTCATTTTCTGCTATAGTGTCGGTCGATTTTCTTGCTACAGTACCATTCGATTTTCTTGCTACAGTACCGTTCGATGTTCTTGCTATAGTGTCGCTCGGCGCTGCTACAGTGTCGTTGTTACTGTTCATATTTTTTTTTAATCTGCATTAAAATAAAAAATAAAAAATAAAAAATAAAAATCAGTAACAATCTAACATAAACTGAATGAAATTACCTAATAGTGGGTTGCGACCCACTCAGCGCTTTGTTATAGTCATTTAGCTTGACTTCTGGAGATCTGATTCAGTCCGGATGAGAATGAGAACTCGCGCCAAACAAGTCTTAATGTCTACTCTCTGAAGCTTTATCATTCTTTTGTGAAAGACTCCTCCATAGACTCTTCTCCTTTGTCTATTATCTCAGCAATAAGGAGTGCTCGAAGCTTTGTAAATGGCTGTGAGAAGCATCTGCTGTGCACTCTGGATTTCCTGAAACCATATGAAAAGTGAGGAGTCAATGATAACTGAGGACCGTCCTTGATACTTTTTCTCTTCTTCCAATTTCTCCTCTTCTTTCCCCTAGACTTGTCTGATCACGTGGTGGTATCTCCATCAAAAATATTTTCACACACATCAAACTCCTTCTGCTCTGATACGCGTCCACTGTCGATCGACGATGAAGTGGTAGTGTCGATCAATGGTGAAGTGGTAGTGTGGATCGATCCCGGCTTATAGATGTCGTTCGATACTGATTCTGTGGGGCTTGTATCGACTTCACTTCTAAATATCAACCCTCTCTGAGATGCTGATTCTGTGGGGCTTGTATCGACTTCACTTCTAAATATCAACCCTCTCTGAGAAGCTTCTGCATGTAGAGGATCATCAAGTACATCAATGTAAGAAATGAACTGCATACTTCTATCAGGTGGAATAGGAGATTCAGCTTCAAATACATCATATGGAACCATAATCCTCACAGGATCATGTATCCTCTTCACTCTATTGCGAATCCTAGCAGCTTCTTCTGTGCAGATAGGTGGTCTTAGATGTTCAGGGACAGCAAGGTGTGAGGTCTCAGATTTGTGCACTCTCTCCTCAATCGATCTTGTTTCAATCATTTATCCTGGCAGTTCTTCCAATGATGGGTGTAAATCGACGATCTCGTATGGATGTCGATCGATGATGGAGTCTGGGTGTAGATCGATGCTATCTGTTGAGTGTCGATCGATGATATAGGGTGGGCGTTGATCGATGATGTGGGGTGATTGTCGATCGATCTCATCAGGTTGGTGTCGATCGATGCTAGCCTTTGGGGAAGTTTCTAGATCTCCTCTCGAAGTATGCTGACCATCATCAAGATTCTTCTTCGAATTCTGATCCATATCTTCAAGCCATTCCTCCAGCTCCAAGAAGTCTTCCATAGTAACTCCTCTACTCGAATCCAAATCTCCAAGTTGTTCTCCATCCTTTAACTCCAAGAATTCTTCTAGCTCCAAGAAATATTCCATGGTGATCTGGGGCAAGATAACAACCTGATACATCAGTGCTCTTCTGTGCCGAGTATGCGATGTCCTGAGGATAACTCGATCTTTCAAGGATTTCGAGTGGTGTCGATCGATCACAAAAGTCTGCGTCGATCGATGGTGCTGATGGCGATCGATTTTGAGGTAGTGGTGGTGGTTGATGTTGAGGTCGTGGTGTTGATCGATGCTGACCTCGTGTCACTAATGTCGGCTTCTTCTACTCTGATCAGCTCTCCAGATCCATGTTGTTCATCATCCTCTGCCATAATGTAGTTGACCAGTTGTCTTGGAATCAGATCTTCCCTCTTTATCTGCCAACTTTCAATGAGCATGTCCCCCTTATTACTCTTCTCCTTTTCTCGAGTTGCTTCAACATCATCAAGAAATTTGTAATAGAAGGCTCTTTCAATGTCCTCCCAGCTGGTTAGAGATCCTGTCTGTAGTTGATTGAACAATCTAAACGCAACCCCTGAGATGGAAAAGGGAAAGATATTGCAGAGCATATGGTATTCAGACACTTCATTTTGCTCGCTCCTTGACACTAGATCCTCAAGCTCCTCTATGTGGTTTCTGGGATCTTGTTGAGGAAGACCTTAGAAGGGGTCCTGACCTACTCCATCATACCATTCGCGGCTCATCTCAAAGTCAATCATCTCAACAACAACAATCACATCAGGGATCACAACACCCTGAGCATTAATCAATTGTCCTACAATGTTGCGAGGTCGACCTTCTTCGTCTCTTAACAATCCATTCTCATCGACCTTAAGTATAAGCACTTCGACATTCTCTGTCTCCACACAAGTGGTGTCGGTCGTAGGATGAACAGTATCATGATGAACAGTGTCGCGATGAACAATGTTTTAATAAACAGTGTCGTGATGAACAATGTCAGGATGAACAGTGTCAATCCACGGGGGATAAACAGTATCGATCAACAGGGGATGAACAGTGTCGATTAACGGGAGATGAACAGTGTCGATCAACGGGGGATGAACAGTGTCTATGCGCGGGGGATGAACAGTGTCGATCGACATGGGATGAACAGTGTCGATCGACACTGGATGCTGATCATGACGATCAGATTATTTCGACTGAGGTTCGCCCATCCGATCGTACCAGATAGACCGACTGGCAGTGTACCGGATCGACCCGCGTACGTCCGACAAGGAGCTCATGCTGGATCCACGACCAGACGACCGAACTGACTGTACTGAAGCCCGTCTTTCCCGACCAACTCGACAAGCTTTGACTGATGATCGAGCCAGAATCAACTTCGTACGCACCGATTCCGATTCAGACCGTAGCTTCTCATTTCTTGTCCGGCTGGGCCGTACCGCATGTACTGACGGACGTACTGATGGACTGTCCGACTACTTTGATCCGATCTTCGAGTTTAATCATCAGGAGTTCTCTAAGGCAACAATACTAAAGCTTTCAGATGATCTCAGTCACATTTGATCCAGTTCAGTTCGTGAGAAACTTCATTCAGACCGTGCAGACTGTCCGGCTCATGTACTAGTCCTTACCGCGGGACGTGCTGCCGGATACATTGAATCTGGACAGAAGTAGGCGAAGAGTCCATCGACCAGTCTTCTCGTTTTTCCGTGTTTTGACTAGATCTGGTCAAGTTTATGTTTTCTATGCATTGTTTTTACACATTTCTTATCAATTTTATTTGACTAAGATTTCTATAAGTATGTAACTCAACTTCAGATTTGGTAATCGATTTTCCCTTTATAAAATTTGAGTCTTTACTCTCTCTTTGTTCTTCTTCAAGAACTTGTCTTTGATTGCTTGGTGTGGTTAGCTCCAAACAATTATCTCCTTCTCGTTGGACCGGTGCGTTACATCCGGCAACAGATTGAGAACCGTCTCTTTGTCAGACCTGTGAGTCATATCAGGTGACAATCAGACACTGGAATATCGAAGGCCGTTCCGCATCCTTCGTGCGACCCTACGATCAATCAGTTCTCCCATCGGAGTTCATATTAAAACCGTACCGGCTGAGTGTTCCGCACTTAGGGCGTATCAGTTTGGTATCAGAGCCACTCAACCGGTTTCATCTAATCATTTCATCTTCTCATCTACCATTTTCTTCAAACACCTCTTCTTCTACCTTTCTTGAATCTGGGCCCCTCATTACCATCCACATATAAAAAAAAAAAGAGAAAAGAAAAAGTATAAAAAAGAAGAGATTGATTTGTGGATTGGTGGTGGAAGAGTAAACCTGCTGGCTGAGGAGAAATCCAGCCTTTGATCTGGTTAAAGCGGATTCCAAACCAAAAATTTCTTATCTGTCTTTCTTCCCAAAAATCCCATTGTTTTGTTTGGATCTACCCATTGGGTTTTCTTAGACTTGTCTTACTTAGAACCTCGAGAAACAAAGACCTTGAGTGAATCACCATATAACTTGAGAGAAACACGTGTGTGGGTGAGGATCAGACACTCGAGGGTGTGAGGTTTTTTATTTATAACGTTTTGTGTTTAAGCTTTCTTAGGAAAACATGAGCAGTGAAGAGGAGAGGAACCGTCCCGAAAATTTTATGGCCGGTTTATCTAACCTGCAGATGAGAGACTTGAATGATACTATGACTAACCTTATGAATGCAGATCTTGATCAAATCCATCAGAGGCTAGATGAGATCCAAGGGAGTCAACAAACAAGATCTAGAACCGGAGCAAGAAGAGCCCATCCTAGGAGACCCAACCGGTCCGACCATGACATCCATGAGGAGGACTCTCTTGATGACGATGGCCAGTCCATCAACCGACCTAGGAGAGGTCATAGAAACCGAAATCTAGGTGATGCTAATCCTTTTGCTAGAGCTGAAAGAGTTGATGATGGTTTGGGTGGTTTGAAACTGAAAATTCCGAGTTTTGATGGCAAGAATGATCAAGACGCCTTTTTAGAATGGGAAAGAAAAATTGAGTTGGTTTTTGATTGTCAAAATTTTTCAGATCTTAAAAAGGTTAGACTTGCTGCTGCTGAATTTTCTAACTATACTATTAACTGGTATGATCGAGTTGTGACTCACAGGAGGAGAACAAGTGAAGCACCAGTTGATACATGGGAGGAGCTTACCATGCTGATAAGGTGACGCTTTGTACCTGACCATTACCACCGTGATCTACATCAGAAACTCAGGCGTTTGCTTCAGGGTACTAAGTCAGTGGAGGACTATCATCAAGAAATGGAGACTTTGATGATCAAGGCTGATGTGGACGAGCCTTTTGATGCCACCATGGCTAGATTTCTTACAGGGCTCAACCGTGACATCGAGGATCGTATGGAGCTCCAAGACTATGACAACATGGAGCATATGCTACACAAGGCCATCCTGATCGAACAACAAGTCAAGAGAAAGAGTTACTCTAAGCCAGCCTATGCTCCAAAACCGTCCTTCACTTCTAAGCCAAACTACCAAGACAAAGGTAAGTCTTCTTCCACAACAAATACTGCTTTGAAAACTGATGTTTCTACTCGTGTTGACAAAGGAAAAATAGTTGAGAACCCTAGCCGTGCAAGAGACATCAGATGCTTCAAGTGTCAAGGTCTAGGACACTATGCCAACAAGTGTCCAAACCAACGGGTGATGATTCTCATGGATAATGGTGAAGTTGAGTCCGAGGATGAAAAGGAAGACAAGGAGGATCTTGGACCAGTTTTTGATGAGGATGAGGAAACATTTGATTACCCAGCCAGTGGTCCACTTCTTGTTTCTAGGAAACTCTTGGACGACACACATGAGCCCATTTTCGATGAGGAGGTCGATGGTGTGATTGACGAGTTCTGTTCGACCTTCGTGGAGGATTCTGGTCCGATCTTTGATGAGGACAGCCTTGACTACCCAACATCTGGCCCATTACTTGTCACTAGACTATGCTTGAGTGTGCAACCAAAAACCGATGACAAAGAACAATGAGAGAATCTCTTTCACTCTAGATGTCTCATTTCTTCTAAAGTTTGTGGCTAGTAACACCCTTGTAACACCCTTGTAAAGAAACTTAGGTTTGTTACTCGGTCTCTTTCTCGTCCTTTCAGGTTGGAGTGGCTAAATGAAGCTGGTGAGCAGTACGTCAAGGAGCAAATCACCGTTCCACTCACCATTGGTCGTTATGAGGATGAGATCGTGTGAAATGTCCTTCCCATGGACGCTTGCCATATCCTTTTGGGTCGTCCTTAACAGTTTGATAAGAGGGCAGTACATGATGGGTTCACAAACCGGCACTCTTTTGATCACAAGGGAAAGAAAATCACCTTGGTTCCCTTGTCACCTTTGGAGGTTCATCAACACCAGGTTCAGCTCAAGAAAGGTCGTGAACAAGAGTCTAAAGTAGACAAACCTGAAGCCTCCACCAGAAACTCCAACTTTTATATCAAGGAAAGTCAGGTAAGAAAATCCCTTTGGTCTCAAAAACCATTTCTTTTACTTGTTTGTAAAGAATCTCTCTTGGCTTCTTCTTCTTCTTCTAACCTTGCACCGGAGATTCCGAGTGAATTGCTAAGTATTTTGCAGGATTTTTCTGATGTTTTTCCAGAAGAAAATCCCAAGGGATTGCCACCAATAAGGGGCATTGAGCATCAGATCGATCTTGTCCCGGGCGCTTCTCTACCGAACCGACCAGCGTACCGCACCAATCCAGTTGAAACCAAGGAGCTGCTGAAACAGATTGATGAGCTGCTTGAGAAGGGATAGATCAGGGAGAGTCTCAGCCCTTGTGCCGTGCTTGTTCTACTTGTACCGAAGAAAGATGGTTCGTGGAGGATGTGTGTGGACTGTCGTGCCATCAACAATATCACGGTAAAGTATTGACATCATATCCCTCGACTTGATGATATGCTTGATGAACTTCATGGTGCTTGTGTTTTCTCTAAAATTGATTTGAAAAGTGGATATCATCAGATTAGGATGAAAGAGGGAGATGAACGGAAAACAGCCTTTAAAACAAAACTAGGTTTGTATGAGTGGCTTGTAATGCCCCTTGGTCTCACAAATGCACCTAGTACTTTCATACGCCTAATGAGTCATGTCTTGAGGTCGTTCATAGGTCACTTTGTTGTAGTTTACTTTGATGATATTCTTGTTTACAGCAAAAGCATTGATGATCACCAATTGCACTTGAAATCAGTTTTTGAGGTACTTAGGAAAGAACGCTTGTCTGCTAACCTTGGAAAGTGCTATTTTGGAACAGATCATGTGGTTTTTCTAGGTTTTGTTGTAGGTGCAGATGGACTCAGAGTGGAAGAGGAGAAGATCAAAGCCATCAGTAATTGGCCTAGTCCAACAACCGTAGGTGAAGTGAGAAGCTTTCATGGTCTAGCCGGTTTCTACCTCAGGTTTGTGCAAAACTTCAGCACCATAGCAGCTCCCCTCATGGAAGTGATCAAGAAGAACGTTGGGTTCAAATGGGAAAAGGCTCAAGAGGATGCCTTTCAGATTCTAAAAGGGAAGTTGACTCAAGCCCCTTTGCTTGTTCTTCCAGATTTTACTAAAACTTTTGAGATTGAGTGTGATGCTTCCGGGGTTGGAATTGGTGTTGTCTTGATGCAAGATAGGAAGCCAATTGCTTATTTCAGTGATAAGCTTGGTGGAGCCACGCTCAACTACCCCCACATATGACCAGGAGTTGTATGCCTCGGTGAGAGCTCTCCAAACGTGGCAGCACTATCTTTGGCCCAAGGAGTTTGTCATCCACAATGATCATCAGTCCCTATAGCATCTTAAGGGTCAGCAGAAACTGAACAAGCGTCATGCACGCTGGGTGGAGTTCATAGAAACGTTTCCTTACGTGATCAAATACAAAGAAGGTAAGGAGAATGTGGTGGCTGATGCCTTGTCACGCAGGTATGTTCTACTTTCAGCCCTTGAGAGTAAGTTGTTGGGTTTTGAGTTTATAAAAGACATTTATGCAACTGACCCAGATTTCAAAGAAGTTTTCAGAAAGAGTTCTAAAACGGCCTATGGGAAGTATTATCAGATTTCTGGTTTCTTATTCTTTGATAACCACCTTTGTGTTCCCCAATGTTCTTTGAGGGAGTTGTTTCTCAGGGAAGCACACGGAGGAGGCCTGATGGGACACTTTGGAGTCAAGAAAACACACAAGGTCGTCCATGAGCACTTCTATTGGCCGAGCTTGATGAAAGATGTGGAAAGAATTTGCAGCCGATGTGTGGTGTGTAAGAAAGCAAAGTCCAAGGCCTTGAACCAAGGTTTGTATTCTTCTCTTCCCATCCCTTCTCATCCATGGGTTGACATTTCAATGGACTTCGTACTTGGTTTGCATAGATCAGAATCTGGTGGAAATTCCATCTTTGTGGTAGTTGACAGGTTCTCTAAAATGGCTCACTTCATTCCTTGCCATAAAACTGATGATGCCGTGCATATTGCTGATTTGTTCTTTAGAGATGTTGTTAGGTTGCATGGTATGCCTAGGACAATAGTTTCAGATCGTGATGCTAAGTTCCTTAGCTATTTTTGGAAAACCTTGTGGTCTAAGCTAGGTACTAGATTGATGTTCTGTACTACTTGTCATCGTCAAACCGATGGTCAAACTGAGGTTGTGAACCAGACCTTATTTGCATTGCTTAGATCATTGGTTAAGAAAAACTTAAAACTTTGAGAAGAATGTTTGCCTCATGTAGAATTTGCATATAATCATTCTTTGCATTCTTCTACAAACTTTTCTCCATTTGAGGGTGTTTATGGTTTCAATCCCTTATCTCCACTTGATCTTTTGCCTCTGCCTTTGAGTGAAAGAGTTAGTACAGATGGCAAGAGGAAGGTGGACACGATTCTAAAGCTGCATGAGAAAGTCTGTGACAACATCAAATCCAAAACCGAAATCTACACAAGGAAGGCAAACAAGAAGAAAAACAAAGTGGTCTTTAAAGAAGGTGATCTTGTTTGGGTTCATCTAAGGAAGGAACGATTTCCAGAAGAGAGAAAGTCCAAACTCATGCCTAGAGTCGACAGTCCTTTCCAGATCCTTAGGAAGATCAACGACAATGCCTACCAGCTAGACTTGCAAGGTAAGTACGACATCTCTTCTAGCTTTAATGTTTCCGATCTTTCCCTTTTTCTTGCAGATTTTTCAGATTTGTGGACAAATCCTTTTGAAGAAGGAGGGAATGATGCGCCTCAGTCCATAGATCAGTACATGGAATCAGCACTGGATGCTTATCAGGACGATCAGATTATTTTGACTGAGGTTCGTCCATCCGATCGTACCAGACAGACCGACTGTGCAGTGTACCGGATCGACCCGCATACGTCTGGCAAGGAGCTCAGGCTGGATCCACGACCAGACGACCGAACTGAAGCCCGTCTTTCCCGACCAACTCGACAAGCTAGGACTGATGATCGAGCCAGAATCAACTTCGAACGCACCGATTCCGATTCATACCGTAGCTTCTCATTTCTTGTCCGGCTGGGCCACACTGCATGTACTGACGGACGTACTGATGGACTGTCCGACTACTTTGATCCGATCTTCGAGTTTAATCATCAGGAAATCTCTAAGGCAACAATACTGAAGCTTTCAGATGATCTCAGTCACATTTGGTCCAGTTCAGTTCGTGAGAAACTTCATTCAGACCGTACGGACTGTCTGGCTCATGTATTGGTCCTTACCGCGGGACGTGCTGCCGGATACATTTAATTTGGACAGAAGTAGGCGAAGAGTCCATCGACCAGTCTTCTTGTCTTTCCGTGTTTTGACTAGATCTGGTCAAATTTATATTTTTTATGCATTGTTTTTACACATTTCTTATCAATTCTCTTTGACTAAGAATTCTATAAGTATGTAAATCAACTTCAGATTTGGTAATCGATTTTTCCCTTATAAAATTTGAGTCTTTACTATCTCTTTGTTCTTCTTCAAGAACTTGTCTTTGATTGCTTGGTGTGGTTAGCTCCAAACATTTCTCTCCTTCTCGTTGGACCGGTACATCACATCCGACAACAGATTGAGAACCGTCTCTTTGTCGGACCTGTGAGTCATATCAGGCGACAATCAGACATGGGAATATCGAAGGCCATTCCGCATCCTTCGTGCAACCCTACGATCCACCAGTTCTCCCATCGGAGTTCATATCAAAACCGTACCGGCTGAGAGTTCCGCACTTAGGGCGTATCAAGTGATGTGGTGAACAGTACTGGAGTGAACAGTATTGTGGTGAACAGTGTTGTCCGACACATGTTGAATAGTGTCGTTCGATGTTTGGTTCACACTGTCGATCGATGCTAGGGTGTCGATCGATGCTTCCCTCGTAGACTTACAGATCGTGCGTGAATCTGCAGGCTCCTTCTTTGAAGAACCCAAAAATCCTCTCTTCACTGTTGTTCCTGGTACTAAGATGTATGTACCTGAAACAGAAGAAATTTTTTTATCAGTACAGTAGTAAAACCTAATATAAATCTAACTAAACAAGATCTAATGGCGATCAAAGCTCTCCGGCAATGGCGCCAAATTTGATATCACTCAAATTACCCTAAGGAGTGATTTATACTCTCTCAAATAAGAGGTCGAGTTGTAGTACTTAGGGATCGAATCGACATGGAGCTAGGGAACACAATAGATCTAATAGTTATATATTAAGCTAAGGCTAATAGTTTATTATTGCAGTAAATATAGTAAATTGCAGGGGCGAACAAGGTAGTTGTTCTTATGGGACTGAGAGTTGTTTGGTGGAAGGATGGTTGCTAGATCGACGGTTTTCATTCATATAATCAGGATTATAATGATATAGAGACTAATTGTTTTATGCAAGATATTAAAGAGATCAACAATTAAGAACAAATCGATCAGCATTCGCTTTCTAGATTCGTCTATTGATTAGATCTAATGATCTCAACAGTCGGTTTGATCAATTAGAAAGTGTCGATCGATGATTCTAGAAGAATATCGATCGATACACCTTTTTCACCGTCGATCGATTATTCTATAGGAATATTGATCGACGCGCTCTAGTCAAGCTTTGCACATGGCTTGAATAAATACTCACTAAGGACTCTTAGATCAGCTTTCGCCTTTCTCTAGTAATCCTAGCTCAATAAGGATAGATTCAGGATGAGACCAAGCAATAACTTGTACCTACAAATCCTAGGTCAAGGTTCTAGTTAGATATTCTAGAACATAAGCATTAAGAACATCCTATTTATGAATATCACAACTTAGCAATCTATAGTTGGAGCTAAACCTTCATAACCTATCTGAACCCTAAACCTAACAGGTGGATCAATTCAAGCATAAAGTTTGTAACAAAATTGATAGATGAGTAGATATAAAACCAAAACCAATGGAGTTCCAGGAGGACTCTGAAGGAGTTCCTCCATTCTCTCCTAACCTAGAACTATGAATAATAGAAAGTGTAGCCGTCAACAATGGCTTAGAAAACACATAAATAGGGTTTTAGGTTGTCCAAGGGTATTCTGGTAATTTGTGGTTACTTCTGGGCTTCAGCCGGTCATAAAATATGTTCAGCCTGTATTCTGTCATCACCGTCGATCGACACCAAGGGTGCACCGTCGATCGACAGTCCTTCTTTTCCTCGACAGTTTCCTCTCGCGAGGCAGACTGACCACTATTCAGTAAAACATACATAACTGTTTCTACAGTATGCTGATTGACCTCAAATCAGCGGCATTGGAAAGCTAACTCAAACATATATCTTCTGTTTAAATATGAGCTCAATCTAACGGTGAGAAGGTCTCCATACCTAGCTAAACATCTAGCGCACCTGTGCAGCTCTACACTCAAAAGGCTCCAAAAGACACCAAAATTACCACTTTCCTCCAAATTGTCCCCGAACCTTTAAACACTCTAAATAGAATCTATGTCGTAGTAATTAGTTATTAAAACACTTATAAACCATGGCTAAAACTGAGTAAAATCTATGACCTATCATCAAACGACGAGGAAGACAACATCATTGACGACTAACTCTGACCTAACCCAAGGAGATGCAGTCTCTAACATCAGCCAAAATCTAAAGAAGAAGAGGAGCGTCCACTATTGACAGGAACAACCTACAACACCTTGAGAAACAACCGCACAACTGGGAACTCCTAAACCCGATGTACAACAAATACCAAATAATCTCACAGGAGAAGAAGGCGAGGAAGAAGAAGAGCACGAAGATGAGTCTTAATTCGATGATGGTGAGAAGCACCGCACACCGGAAAGGTAAACGGAATACATAAATGGTGACGGCTTAAGGCAGAATATGGGGATATGGCAAAATAAATATTTTAAAAGAATAATGTTCAAGATCTTGAAAAAAATAACATTTTGACGCTAAAATCATTTATCTTAAAATCAACAAATGCCTAAATGCAAAGTCATTGAAATTCAATATGTTTTACATGAGAGGCTCACTTTACCACTAACAAGTACTACTATACACAAAACAACACAATATTGAAAAAATAAATACATAATATATTAACATATCACCAACTACTACATAACACAATAAACACTCAAACAATACTCTTAATAAATAAATACGACCACATAATTACATCATCCAAAAAATTTTACTTAACAACAATAAAACAATATTCCGCATGGACACACCCTTAGTATATTTCTAAAATTTTGAATATTTGTACCAAAAGACTATAATGTGAGACATTTATTTCGTCCCATGAATCAATTTTTAATTTTTTTAAGTAATTATTTGATTGATAGAGTTGATAACAAAGCAATATCATTATGTTATAAAAGCAGTATGCAACAGAAATCATATGCTCTCATAAATATTTTTAATATATTGATTGGTATAGCAGTAAATGATTCATATATAAAACTAATCATATAAAATTAGTATATGCTATATAATTTTTTTTTATTTTTAAATAATATAAATATATTTATAATATATATAATCATTTTAATATTTTTATTTACAATAATAAAAATATTTATTGATATATATTTAATAATATTTTTAATGCAAAATATTATTTTTTTAAAAATTGAAAATATTTATTCTAAATATTATTTTATTTTTTACAAATATGAATTCAAATTTTGGATACAAATATAATTTTGTGATATTATTACTAAGATAAATAAATAAATTTAAATTATTTTAAAATTTCAATATGTTGTAAATGAAAATGATTTACGAGAAGCTTTATATGAAAATATTAAAAAGCGTATTTAGAGAGAATTTGCATCTCCTAAATGCTATTCTAAATATTTTTTCAAAAATTGTTGAATAATAAAAAAATAATGCATTTGATAATGCTCTACGAATCAAGAGCATAATTCTTATATCAGTCGAAGCTTGATTATAAAGTTCTAACCAAGTAATTTATAAAAACTTATAATAAACATAACTTATAATATAAATGAATATTATTTTAAAATATTTTTAAATGACCCAGTTCAAAACCCCAAATATTTATTTATTTTTTATGGTATTATTTTATTAATTATCAAATATTAATTACTAAATGTCTACTACTGTTTTATAAAGTATGAAGGATTTACAGGATGAACTCCTTTATTAGAATATGGAGTTACTATTAACACATATTCGATCTTTACATTTTTGTAACTAAATTCATTTACTTTAGTCATGTACAACCATGCTAAGTTTGCAAACTGAGTCCTGTATAGTAAAAAAAAAGTAAGAACTAAGAACGTATCCATCTAAATTACATCAATAATAATAACTAGGGTACTGAAATATTATAATACAGGTAGATTATAATATTAAATTTGTATTAGGTAGTGTAGAGTGTGAACACAATTGTCGTTTAGCAAGAATAGTATAATTTGAGAGAATCCATAATTTTCAGTAATTGTCAGCTAAAAAGAACAACGTTTTGATATGATAGACGGATAACTTGATAATTCAATCAGAAAAATCACATTGGTCCGGTTCAATTTTTTCAACTTCCAAACTTAGAATTTGTGGGTTTAATCGCCGAGTCAAACTGAATGATGACATTTATCATCTTGTTTGTACTTATGATTGGCATGAGTCTCTCTGAGTAAGAACTTACTAGATTTTGACCGGCATAATTATTGTTTGTTGATAATTTATTAATCCGTTGTTTGTTCACTAATTTGTTTACGCATGCACGTTTGGTGTTCGGTTCAATTTCAGTTTTTTTTTTGTTTTGTTTTTTCGTTTGGTTTTGGTTCAATTGTGGTTTTTGATTTTCCAGTTTTTCAATCCAAATAAAATATGAACTGTTCGATTATTTATGAATTTGAATTTGAATTCGGTTTATATATTTTGGTTTTAGCTTGCTTCGAATAACAATGTTAGGAGGAAACTGATAAAATCTTGAGTTCAATTTGGTTTAGGTTCAGTTCCCATTTTTTCATATTAAATAATTCGGATAAAAATGACATTTTTAGTATTTTCGATAAAATACCGGATAATTCAGATAAATTTAAAGGAAAGTAAAAATATAAAAAGATATAGTAGTATATTTTTAGTTATTTTTGAATGAATTTAAATACTTTTATTTCTACCAAATAATGATGGAACTATGATTAATAAAATATTAAGTTTGCAATAATATATTGATATTTTACGTGCAATGTATCATTAGAAAATAATGAAGTGTTTTATTCTTTTTCAAATAAGCTTGAATAATTAAATTTACTGGAAAAATTATTGTTCAAATATTTGATTGAATCTTGTAAATAGGGAAGGTAGATATATTATTTGTATTATGGAGTAATTTAAGGAAATTATTAGTTATTTTTTTTATAAATTATATTAACATTAAAATTAAAAGCAATGTCATTGCTGTAAATACATTCAAAAATCAATAATAACTCAAAAAGGTACTTCAGTTTTAATAGTATAGATAGATTATATAAATTGTAAACATGATTTACATGAGCCCTAATATTTTTAATATCTAGACTATTTACATAATAAAACTACAAAAAGGACTATCGAAGTACTTCATTTTCATTGTTGTAGAAATTTTCTTAAACGGTTTTGATTAGGAAAAATGAGTTCTTGATCTTTAAATTAAAATTAAGACTTATTTTTCCATTATGTATAAAATTCTTTTTATATATCAAAAATCATTCTATTGTTCAAAAGGCAAACCGGAATAGTACAACCAACCAAATAAAAATAATTTATTAGTCCTAGCTAAAAAATCATCAATATCATTTTGAGGGCTGTAAGAAATCCTAAAGATATGGAATCTTTGTTATAAGTCCTCTATCTCCTTCAGCTATATTAAAATGTTTAACCAAGCTTTAGATTTCCTAATCATCACAATCAAGTTCTGATGTCCCTCCTATAATTTTGGCAGGTAGAATGGTGAAGCATATTTTTCATTGTCAACACAATTTCTACAAGCTCTGGGTACATACTTGAGACTGGGAAATACATGGATTGGATGGAAAATACATCTATATATAGGTGGGGAGATGGACCTTACCTTTTTCTCAAGTTATGATTACTTCCTTATCAAAGGTTTCTTTCTTCTTTGTTAAGTTTTATCATTTAATCTAAACCATTCATCAAAGTTGAGCAAGTGATAAATGTTTACTTAAAGTGACTCATTTCATAATGAGAGACAAGTGATATGTTTTCTAGAACTTGTTCTCCTTATACATCTTTCATTAGACTTATCATTCACGTCATTCTCGTCTTTTAGAAATTTTTTCACTTATATTTAATTATAACATTAGGAAATGAACTCTTTCATATCTCATTTGATTCCTCACCAAATATGCTTAAGGTTAGTAATCTCAATAAGAAATAAATTACCATAAAACAACATTATGAAAGAAATATTTCATTAGTATAAATATCTTTTACATTCTTCCACTTGGTTGTTGGTGTAATCCATTATATATCTTATTGAAAATCATAATGGTCGACTTTATTTGTTAAAAAACAAACCTTTTCTTCCATTTGGAATTCATAACTTTCTTAACTAATCTAGTAATATAATGGAAGTCATGGCAGACACATATTATCTTGTAACATGATTTATTTCATATAACTACATTGATTACTATCATAGTTAGACCGTAAGTAAGTGTTATCATAATGGTTCCTTTATGTCTTTGATATACCATGGATTTTACCTGTTGCAAGCCATGATATATATATATAAATAAATAAATATATATATATATATATATATATATATATGTGTGTGTTTTAGGAACTATTTATTATGTTTTGGAATATTTACAGGTTCAGAAATGTTTTGGAAATATATGGTGATTTTGGGATATTTTCGAGCAAAAGCTAGAAGAAACTCGTAGCTGCCCATCGAACCATTCCAAAGTTGACATACAGAGTCAACCGTCGATCGACGGACATCTCTTGTTGCCGATCGACAGTGAAGCGCGCAAGACCCGACTTAGTTCCCGACCGACTTATGGCCCAATTTCCAGATCATTTACAAGAATACCTCTGGCCGATTTTAACCTAATATTTATGTGCTATGTCGTTGTTTTGGGCAACACACGCTTTTATACTTTCTACTTTACATGGCAAAACATATATAGGGTTTTTAGTAGTTTGAAGAGAAGATCCAAGACTCATTCAAATATTTGTATTGGAAATTCAGTTTTTCTACTCTATTCTATTTATGCAGTTTATTCAGATATTTGCTATGTTCTGTTTTGCTATGTCTGCGTAGTCATCTTTGTTAGATTTAGGGATTAGAAGTAAGGTTATGAGGGATTAACCCAAAATATAAGTAAACTAAGGTGATAAGATTTACTTCATAGGAATTTCTATTAATGTTTGTGTTCTGTAGTAACTAACTAGAATCCTGAACTTAGGATAATTATGTGCAAGCGGAAGCATGGTTTTTTACCTGAATTAATTCTCATGAGCTTGATTTGCTAGAAACAAGCGACATCTGATGTAGTCAAACTAGTGAACCAATCGAACAGCTCGGTAACGCTTGACTAGGTAAACATCGAGCGACGCTAGCAATGTGGCGTCGATCGACGTTCGAACTGTGTCAATAAGCGACAGCTGAGATATAGACTTAGATCAATAGAATTTATTCACACACGAAAGCTGGAATATACTGTCATTAGAATTCGCGTTCTAGGATTGAAACCTTAGCATCTATATCATTATAATCCTAGTTATGTGATACCCTAAATCTAACTATTTCTCATAATTGTTTACAACCTCAAATCAATCAATCAACCAAAAAACTGAATGGAAGGATCATCAATGTTTCTAAGGAGGATAATATTAGAGGTGGCTGATCAATCATGAGGGAAGTATCTGAGTCTACCACAGTATGCAAGATGTTTTCAGATACCCGACGATTATGTCTCACGACGCTATTCTCCTACTCATTCATACAGCAAAGACAACATAGAAGAACTCCTCTATGACATCGAGACCGGGAGAGATAAGATGTTTGATGAGTTTTATAGAAACATTGACGATATTTATTTCCCTCTTGTCAACCCTGTTGCAGCATTGGAAGGACAAATGGAGATGGAGGCATTGAAGATGAAAATAGATTCTCCTCATGAGACCATTCGGAGGCAGCAGGACCACATAACCAAGGATCAAGAAGCAATCAAAAGCTTTGTTGGTATCTGGTTCGAGATGTCCAAAGATGATGTTGACACTTGTTTCCCAACAAGTCGTCACCTACCTCCTTACTAGCCAAACCACATTCAAGAAGTCAAGCTAAATGACTATAACAAAGCGCTTAATTGGAGGCAACCCATTAGTAAGTTTTATTTAAGTTTTCTTTTGAATTGTTTTACTTATTTTCGTGTTTTATTTTTTTCAGAAAAAAAAGAAAAAAAAAAGAAAAGAAGATCCGAGGAGACGATTTCTCTAAGCATCGACTGATGAGACACAGTCGACATCGATCGACAATTCATCACCGCCACCGATCGATCATCACTTCAGTGTGTCGATCGACACTAACATCAGCCGGCAGGTATATCTTTTTCCTTGTTAAATTAATACTTATGATTTATGTTCTCACCAAAATTCGACTGAATAAACACTGTTTAAGTCTGGGGGGGGGGGAGTTTACTGATATTAGTTTATTTTTTAGTCTTATAAGAAAAAAATGTTTTCACTATGTTTTACCGAGTCAAGAAAGGGATTATGATCTTATTACAATTTAGTTACTACTCTAACCACTCTCTAGCACCATCTAGTTTTATTGACTACATGATGTATTAGATGGAAACACACAGTATATTACGTGTTACTCACATCCACACTTATTGAGAATGTATGGAGAAACCAAAGCGAACTTCCAACCTTAATCTATCTACTTGCTTGTATTGGGGCTTGGTATATATTGGATCGGATTCGTCCTGCAAGTCTGGAAGGTAAAAGTATGTGTGTTAGTAGTTCCCCTCTCTCCCCCCTTCAGTGTTAAAAGAATTTTAACATTACTTGGTGGCTACAACCATTAAAACTTGATTCATAAAATTTCTAAAAAGAGACAAAGGTCAAAAAGAAGTGAACAATGATTTGGTGGCTACAACCATTAGAGTTTGATTCATGGAAACAGGTCCAAATATCTCAGTCAATTAAAATAAAATGATACACTTTAAAGAAGGGAGACATTGACTGAGAGAAGTGAGAAGAGAGGGAGGAAATGAAATAGAATAGACTACATGTGTGCACAGATACTTGTTTGAGTAAGAGTCTATGTGTTCAGTGATCGATACTCCCATGATGTAGCCTACACATTTACTTTATGCAGAAATGAAGTCAGTAGAGGGGTATATCAGGAGCTATCAGTAGAGTTGTGTGATGTATGGTAATGGTGACTAAGCTAGAGTGTAGTAAATTGAATCATCCAAGGTTAGTAATGATTCACTTTCACCTTTCATATCTGCAAAAGTGAGAGCAGTGATTTTAAATTATGTGAGTCTCTGTTGTTTTCAAAAATTCTTTCATTAGGACTGCTCTTGTTTTTCCTTGAGGACAAACAAAAGAGTAAGTCTGAGGGAGTTGATATACCATGGATTTTACTTGTTTTTAACCATGGTATATAGGTGTTTTAGGAACTATTTATTATGTTTTGAAGTCTTTTTAGAGTATTTACAAGTTCAAGAGTGTTTTGGAGATATATGGTGATTTTGAGACATTTTAGAGCAAAAGGTAGAAGAAACTCGTAGCTACCAATCAAACATGTCCAGAGTCGACATATAGAGTCAACCGTTGATCCACAGACAGCTCTTTCGTTGATCGACAGAAAAGCGTGCATGGCCCGACTTGGTTTCCAGCCGACTTATGGCCCAAGTTCCAGATCATTTACAAGAATACCCCTGGTCGATTTTAACCTAATATTTATATGTTGTGCCAATTTTTTGGGCAACACACGTTTTTATACTTTCTACTTTACACAACAAAACATATCTAGGGTTTTTAGTAGTTTGAAGATAAGATCCAAGAATCATTCTGAGATTTGTATTGGAACTTCAGTTTTTCTACTCTATTCTATTTATGAAGTTTATTCAGATATTTGCTATGTTCTGTTTTGCTATATCTGAGTAGTCATCTTTGTTACGTTTAGGGATTAGAAGCAATGTTATGAGGGATTAACCCAAAATATAGGTAAACAAAGGTGATAAGATTTACTTCATAGGAATTGCTATTAATGTTTGTGTTCTATAGTAGCTAACTAGAACCCTGAACTTAGGATAATTATGCGCAAGCGGAAGCATGGTTTTTTACCTGAATTAATTCTCATGAGCTCGATTTCCTAGAAACAAGCGACATCTGATGTAGTCAAACTAGTGAACCAATCGAACAGCTCGGTAACGCTTGACTAGGTAAACATCGAGCGACGCTAGCAATGTGGCGTCGATTGATATTCGTACTATATCAATAAGCGACAGCTGAGATATAGACTTAGATCAATAGAATTTATTCGCACGCGAAAGCTGGAATATATTGTCATTAGAATTCATGTTCTAGGATTGAAACCTTAGCATCTATATCATTATAATCTCAATTACTTGATACCTAGATCTAGATATTTCTCATAATTGTTTACAACCTTAAATCAATCAATCAACCGAACAATTGCCTTGTTCACCTCTGATTTTTACTTGCCTAGCTTAATCATAAACTTGTTAGGATTTATTGTGTGCCTTAGCTCTTTGTAGATTTTATCCCTAAGTACTACGACTGAACCTCTTATTTGAGAGAGTAAATTCATTTCTTGAGATAATTTGAGCGATATGAGTCTTACTGAAAAACTCATTCTGTTATTATAAATCCAACCATAATAATGGGTGTGCCTGTTGGAAACCTAATGTAAAAGATTTATTAAGAGCCGTTATAAATTGTCGAATATATGCTAAACATAATCATACAACTTTAATATATATATATATATATATCTTTTTAGACCGATAATTCTAGACGTTTGTAATGTCTTTGGATGTAAAGTTTTTGTAAATATGTTTGCGACCATAAGTTTAGTGTATATATGCACAATGACAAACTTTTTCTCTTTTGATATCTTACTTTAATAACATATGTCAACATTAATGTTCATATACTTGGATCCTTTAGATAACATGTTTTATTACCAATATGATTTCATATTTCATTATCACATAAGAATCGAACACTTACAGTCTCAAACTCAAAGATAATTTTGCAATCATAATTAACTTTATAGAAGCCTTATAAAATGATCGATGTTTCCAGCATCTCCGAGTTCCATCTCTTTGGGTTCCCTATTATCAAGCTACTGACTGGCATCATCGTGTGAACTACCGGTGCAATAAACCTAGCCGGTCTTGCCGGTTTTGTTGGTATATAAAGATCTTCCCAAATTTTAATCACATTCCCAGAGTGTACCTTTTGTCTAATTCCTAGTGCTATTAATGGTTTCACAACCATTATACTTGTCCAACCATATGAGGGGTTATTGGGAGTATTTTCCCGACAAAACTCTTGCCAGTAAAGAATTAGGGAATTGCACTATTTGCCACAACCTTTTGCCTAGTAAGGCAAGATTGAATTCATGGATCAACCTGAATCCTATCACTCCCCCTTCTCTTGATCTGCATAGCTTTTTCCATTTTTTTCCAATGTATACCTCTTTCAGGTGGATTTGAGCTCCACCAGAACTGTGCAATGATACTAGCTAGATTCTCACAAGTCTCTAACGGTAATAGCAGGGCTGACATTACATACATATATAATGCCATGAGTATAGACTTTATCAGCACCTCCTTCCTTCCCCTTGATAACCAGCATCATGTCAAACCATTAACACGGTTTTGCAGCCGTTCTTTTTGAAAAGCAAATAGCTTTCTTTTTGAGCCACTGATGTCCTCAAGGATACCAAGATAGGAACCCATTCCTCCCTCATTTGCAATTCCAGTTGAAGCTTTTATGGCTTCCTTCACAATTCCAGGTATTTTCTTACCAAAGAGTAAGGATGATTTTTCAAAGTTAATACATTGTACGAAATCCTTCCCATAAGTCCCAAGTGCTTTCATGACTTCATCGCATTCAGAGGGCTCCACCTTACAGAAGAACATGCTATAATTAGCAAAGAGAAGGTGTGATACAAGAGGGCTAGCATGTGAGACGCGCATCCCCGTTATCTAGCCTTGATTCTATGCATGATTAAAAAGGCTAACGAGCGCTTCTGTGCATACGATAAAGATGAAAGGTTACAAAGGATCTCTCTGGCGCAATCCCCTTTTTGGGGCTATATTTCCTCTCGGTTGGCCATTAAATAGGACATGGTATTTCACCGATGATACATATCGTATTATCCACTCAATCCACAAATCTGAAAACCCCATCTTCTTCATCACCGCACTGATGAACCATTCACTTATTTCAGTCTTTATTGCCATTCGCTTATTTCGTCCGCCAGGATCTGTACGAAGAGCATGAAACATTTCCTGTGCAATCAATACATTATCAGTAATCTGTCTTCCAGCAACAAAAGCTGACAGAGTTTCAGAAATTCGTTCCAGTAATACTTTCTTTAGTTTTTGGCATAAGAATTTAGATATTATCTTGTAGCAGACGTTACAAAGGCTGATGGGTCGAAATTGCGACATCTCATTCGCTTTTTCTTTCTTCAGAATGAGGCAAATATTTGCATCATTGAGTCCATTAGCCATTATTCTATCGAAAATGAATTCATTAACCATACGAGTTAAGTCATCCTTCACAATGTTCTATAATTTTTGGTAGAACAAAACTGTTAAGCCATCAGGACAAGGTGCCTTTTCTGGGTGCATCGCAAAGAGGGCCAGTTTAACTTCCCGTTATGAAACAGGAGCCGTAAGATCCGCATTCAATTGGTCAGATATTGTCGTTGTAACATTCGTCAAGGTCTCATCAATGAGTTCGTGGTTGGAAGTCTGAAACATGTCTCTAAGGTAACTAGTAGCAATGGCTACTGGTTTTTCCTGCTCCTCCACAAGGTTTCCTGCGGAGACCAAAAGACTCATAATCTTATTCCTGGCTCTTCTTTGTTTAGTAATATCGTGAAAGAACTTGGTGTTCAAGTCCTCTTCTCCGAGCCAGAATACTCTCCTTTTCTTCCTCAAAACTGTTCTTCTGCCCTAAGGGCATCAGTTAGTTCTTTCAAGGCTTCCCCTATCTCAGCAATTGTGGCATCATCACCGGAGTAAAGATTATTGACCAATTTCGCAGCATTTTAATCCATTTCTCTTTTCCACTGTCCTAATGCTTTCCTACAGCAAGATATATGATCCATTAAATTTGCATCAAGATAAAGGTCTGAGGAGTTCCAGCCATCTAGGATGACTTGTCGTCTCTCAAACCAACGTTTATCAAATTTAAAAGTTTTCCTCTTCATGGTAGGTTTGGACAGTATGTCTGCTAGTACTGGACGATGGTCTGATCCCCACATTCGTGATTTCCAGTAAATGAAAACTCTAGCATTCCACAATCTGATATCATTTGATTAAATGAGAGAAGTAAAGTATCAGATCGTCTTTTTCCCCCTTCTTTCTCATGGTGTCCTATTATTTCATTAAAGTCACCTATCATGACCCAAGATCCATCTTTAGTTGTTGAGAAATGCGTAATACGTTCCTAACTGGATCTCTTCTTTCTAACACAGGATCTCCATGAACGAATGTCATATATATATTTATTCCATTAATGACTGCTTTTACATCAATCATTCTATTATTCAAAAATAAAACATCAATTTGAAATTCATTCATAAAAAATAAAGCTAAACCACCATGTTGGTCAGGTTGCTCAACGATAAACAACTTATTAAAATCTAAGTCAGCATGAATGTTTTGCAACAGCAGCTTTTTATTCTTCGTCTCAGAAAGAAACAAGAGTCATGGGCGATGCTTCTGACACATCTCCGTAAGGCGTCAAACTGTGAGGTCGTTTCCTATCCCTTGGCAGTTCAAACTAAGTGTCTTCTTGTAAGTCACAATTAAGAAAGCCAATTCATTTATATATGATTGAATTCAAGATCACACTGAGATACCAAGACCATAATAATCCTTATAGATTCTTTTAAAGACACATGAGAAAAAAATTCTTAGTCTTATCGTTGCCTTCTTTTTGATTGAAACCTTTTGGCTACAAATCGGGTTTTATTTCATTCAATATTTTCATTATAGTCGAGTTTGGTCTTAAAGATCCATTTACACCCGGCTAGTATATGTTCTTAAAGTAACTGAACGACGTCCTATACTTCAATTTTTAGCCATCAAGTTTACTTCATCCTTAGTGGCATTGATTTATTTATTAGAATTAACATCTTTTATGGCTTGTGAATAAGAAATCTTTAATATTCTACATGATCAAGTACTTACTGAAAATATCAGATCTCCTCGTACGAATAGATCTTCTTAATGTTTGTTCCTCTTTAACTTCATGAACTTGATCATTGTTGGCAACATTTTCATCGTGGAGTATAAATGGTCACTAACTGGGTTTTACTCACTGTCTAACATTACAACAACATGCAAATTTCCAACACAACAATTCATCATACCTGCAATAAAATTCATCTTCAAAAGTTGGAACGTCATAAGGTCTACAACTATATGTATGTATGTATGACTTCAAGAAACTTTGTATTTTCTATGGCTAATTTCTTAGTGTGTTTAGTTTGGTTATCTTTCTTTTTTTGTCATAGTTTTGTTTGCTTATCTTTAATTGCTTATCTTTAATGCAGTTTATACACATTTTATTATTGGCAAAATCAAAAATTTAGAATAATTTCAATCAACTTTCAAATTATTTTATTGTTAATATAATCACCTCTTTTATGCTACAAGAAATACTATTATTAGAATATATCAGGGCTGTTCTTTTCATTGACGCGGTCGCAGCCTACGGCGGCTACAAAACATGAAGGAAATCTTATAATTAACTCCATCGTCTTTTAAGTTTGTGTCGCTGGCTTTATAAGAACATCCGCCTTCTCCAACTTTCTTGTCGCCGGAATTTATGGCGTCACAAAAGTCTCCAATTTTTAGTCGCCGCGTTTTTGATTTTCTATTTTAGCAACACTAACAGAAAAGATAAATTTACAGTGTAGTGTATTTTTTGTGCCGCCGAAGGCTGCGACCACGTCAACAAAAAGAACAGCCCTATCATTATGTTCTAATTTTCTTTTAATGTGTCTTATATATTATTAAGTTCAGCTCGAGTTTATGCCTAACATATTACTTGAAAATCAATTTGTGGAAAAATAAATTGAAACAACACACAAACCTTCAACACATTAAGGGTCTGACTGGTTTTCCCGCTACCACTGGAAACAATCATATAAACCGCTACAAATCGCTTCAAACCGCTCCGAACCTCTTAAAATCAAAAGCTGGTTCCAGCTAGCGTTTGCGGTTGCGGACGGTTGCAAGAGGATAACTTTTTTTTCTTTTTTTTCAAAAACCATATAAATACAAAAATATAAATATTCAATAAAATTTTTAAAATGGAATTATAAAAATACTAATATATATAAATATATATATATATATATATATATATATATTATATTTTAATTAATATTATAAAATTTTAAAATAAAAATATTTTCTATAATTTTAAAATTTTAAAACTATAATTTTCTAAATATAATTTTCATATTTATTATAATATTATGATTTTTGACATTTTTATAATTATATAAAATGTAAATATTGTTAATTTATTATTTAACCGCTGCTGTATTTGGTAGTTAACCTGTCATAAGTATCCTGCAAACCCACCAATTTCTAACCGCAGAGTCAGTCGTACAAATCTCTTAAAACCGCTAGAAACCGCAACCACAAGCATCCGCAAACTTCCGCAACCGCAACCGCTGCGTTTGAACCCGTTAGCCCTGAATAGAAGTTAAGGCTCAAGCTCAAAACATCACTGTATTTCTTGTCAATTTCAAAAGTAAAATGAACCGGAAATGACCGGCATATACCAAAAACGTTACGATGATTGGGTCAAGGAAAACGTAAAAGACTTTTGTTTTCTGGAAAGACCAAAGTCCCCCTCCCCCCCCGGGTCTTCCCATTTCGCTGTCCTTTGTTCCTCTCAAACCCTAGCCTCCTCTCCTCCCTTGTTCGATTTACCCCAAATCTTCATCTGTTCACAACTCTATTTCACCTTCCTCTCTTAATTGTGAATTAAGCTCTTCCGCTTCTCTCTACCAGGCGTGTGGTAGATGGCCGCGACAACAACCCCGGCGGCAAGCATCAGCGCCGGAGCAGGATCGAATGGTGGAGCTGAGGATCGTGTCCTCGCGACGGCGCAGCAGATCGTGAAGAGTCTGAACACACCGAAAGAGGTTCGCGAAGATATGATGCTCATCTTCTCCAGCTTCGATAACCGCTTATCCAATATCAAGACGGTGATGACCGACCAAAACGACGCTCTTTTGGCTCGTTTAGAAGCCGCCGAAACGATTATCCACCGCTGGGACGGCGGTAACGATTCCTCTCGCCACTCGTCTTCATCTTCTGGTAACCACCGTTCCTCTTCGTTTTCTCTTTCCTTCGACGGATCTCCAGAGGAGGCGACGGAGTTTCTATCAGCTGTTGATGAGATTATCTCTCTCCTTGTGGATCTTTCCTCTGAGAACAAGCCTGATATGGTAGACCGAGCTGATAGTGCTTTGCAGATGGCTATGTCTCTGCTTGAAGATGAGTTTAGACGGATACTGATCCGAAACACCGTTCCTCTCGACGCTGAGAGACTCTATGGCTCGATGCGTCGTGTTACCTTGTCCTTCGCAGATGGCGATGTTACTGAGGATTTTGAGAATTTTGGATTGGTTGCTAATGGTGATGGAGATGGTAGTGGGAGTGGGAGTAGGAGGAGGCTCTTCCATGAGAGAGGAGGAAGCATAGGCTGTGATCTTTGGGTTGATTTGATTAACCCTACTGCTGTTGAAGATTTGAAAGAGATCGCGGAGAGGATGATTCGAGCTGGTTATGAAAAGGAGTGTGTTCAGGTGTATAGCACAGTGAGGCGTGATGCCTTGGATGAATGCTTGATGATTCTTGATGTGGAAAAGCTGAGTATAGAAGAAGTGCATAAGATTGATTGGAAGTCCATGGATGAGAAGATGAAGAAGTGGATTCAAGCTATGAAGATCACTGTTAGGGTTCTTCTAGCTGGTGAGAAGAAGCTATGCGACGAGATTTTCAACGGTTCAGAGACTAGCAAAGAAGTTTGTTTCAACGAGACAACTAAAAGCTGTGTGATGCAGTTGTTGAACTTCGGAGAGGCTGTGGCTATAGGAAAGAGATCGTCGGAGAAGCTCTTTAGGATTCTTGATATGTATGACGCTTTGGCTAATGTGTCGCAGACTCTAGAGGTGATGGTCACTGACGATTTTGTGTGTAGTGAGACTAAAGGGGTCTTGGAAGCTTTAGGTAATGCTGCGAGAGGGACGTTTGTTGAGTTTGAGAATAATGTGAGGAACGAGACGTCAAAGAAACCGACGACAAACGGTGAGGTTCATCCCATGATACGTTATGTGATGAACTACATGAAACTGATTGTGGATTACGCGGCTACCTTAAATTCGCTTCTGGAGAACGATGAGTCAGATGGTTTATCCAGGGATGATGATACAGAGGAGATGTCCCCTCTTGCTAAACGAATGCTGATGTTGATTACGTGCTTAGAATCAAATCTGGAAGAGAAATCAAAGCTGTATGAGGACGGTGGGCTGCAGTATGTGTTCTTGATGAACAATATTCACTATGTTGTTCAGAAGGTGAAGGACTCTGAGCTGGGTAAACTCTTGGGTGACGATTGGGTTAGGAAACGAAGAGGACAGATACGTCAGTATTCTACTGGCTACCTCAGGGCTTCATGGAGCAAGGTGCTAGCTGCTTTGAGGGACGGTAGTATGGGTGGAGCCTCAAGTGGTAGCCCAAGTTATAGACAAAGAAGCAACAGTTCAAGTAGTGCCTCGAAGATGGCCTTAAAGGAGAGATTCAAAGGTTTCAATGCCAGTTTTGAAGAGATATACAGGCTTCAAACAGCTTGGAAGGTCCCGGATCCTCAACTTCGTGAAGAACTGAGAATATCAATACAAGAGAAAGTGATTATGGCTTACCGGGCTTTCTTTGGAAGGAACAAGAGTCAACTTGAAGGTGGTAGGCATGCGGGGAAGTACATAAAGTACACACCAGATGACCTGGAGAGTTACTTACCAGACCTATTCGAAGGAAATCAAATGGTAATTCACCCGAGAAGGAAAAGTTCTTAAGAGGAAGGCAGGCATTGGGAGATGACTCTGCTTGATGGAAGGATAATCTTATATGTATGAAAGATGACAGTGGTGGCAGCAGGTAATTTTATCAGTCAGGGGTTTTAAGTTTATATATATGTTGAAAGTCAGAATTTATACCCTTCTATAAACCGTGTCTAAATTCTTATGTACATGCCTTAATACTTCTTATCATGTTATGGAACCATGGGTTTTCTATATATTGACTGTGCTCTTGAGTCAAATGTGGTGTTTGCTCTGTTGTTGATGTTGAGATTATACAGAGGAACTTGTATTCATGTTGAGATTATACAGAGGAACTTGTGGCCAGAATACATTTATTACAGGTTGTAACTTGAATGTTTTCTCAACAATATATATTGTTTTCTCTGTTGTTGATTTTGAGTAAAAAGAGCAAACGTGTTAGATTAGTCGATCTCATCACTGCCGGTCGCCACCTTTTTTTATGTTTTTTGTTGTAACATACTCATCGATCGGTATATCGACTTTGCTTCCGTTTATCGGACTTTTGTTTTTCGCTTGGCGATTTTCCCTTTCGCGTTTGGCGATCTTGTTTAGAATCGAACTTCTAGTATAAGTTTGTCTAACTAGAGTTGACGAGTTATTTTGCTTTCAGAATTATCCTACTTATCTACATACGTTTTGGATCTTTATTTAAAATTACACAAATTATGATTTCTATAATTATATTGTTCCCACTTCCGTACAAATTTCAAAATTATTGATTGCTATTTACAAACCAATTACACATGATATCAAATCGAAATAAAATAAAACTACACTATGTAGCTAAAATCCAACTTGTAACCTGTTGAAATAAATTATTTATCCTAAGAAAACACGAAGTTTTAAGACCATCTTTCGAGTGTATTTTGCTATTTTTTATTTTTTTTAAATGCAAAAACCCTGATAAAAATGTGTGTTTTAGGTGATGATTGATTGTTTTCCTAGTTTTTAGATTTTGGTTTCTAATTTTTAATTTCGGTTTTTAGATGTTGGTACTTAGTTTTTGGTGTTTGATTTTTCTGTAGATTGTGTGCATGATTGTTATTATATTCTTCGTTTTCATTGTGCATGAGTGTTATCATATTCTTCGTTTTCATCTGAATTGGAGTCTTGAATTGGTACATTGGCAGTTGTATAATCTCAATCAAAATCGACATCTCCTAAATTTTACCTTGGCTTCTCTCTTAAAATCCGTAATGTCCCTTCCACACACTAAAAGAATCGGAAATATAACTTATAAAAGAGTAAAAGAACGAAAAATACTAGTTCTAGTCATAGGTAATACTAAGTAAAACCAAAAATAAGAAATATAGCTTATATGTATGAAATAATAAAAGAAACAACAAAAACTAATTTCCCTAAATAAAACTAAAAGTTATCAACAATATATATATATATATTGTACTGACTAACTTTAAATAATTAAATTTATTTTATTGATAACTTAAGATTTTTATAGGAGTTATTTTGTTTACATCATTTTATTATGGAAAAATTGCCAAATATGACTCACAACTTGATTTCAAACACAAAGGTTAACCCAAACTTGAATCAAATGCAAAAGTAACCTAAAAGGCTATTGAAATTACAACCAACCCCTTGTGAACAAACAAAAAAACCGATTTTTTTTTACGTTTCTAACCCCCAGTAAGTCGTCCAGCCCAGAAAGTCGTCTGGACTAGTTTTACTTAGAAATAATTTAAAAATTTTGTAAAAAATATTTTGATAAGCGAAAAATTGAAATTATGTAATTAAAATATGTTTTAAGAGATATAAATTAAGATATAACAAAAGTTAATTGTTTTCAACATAGATGAGTGAAAGTAGTGAGTCATGATATTCTTTGGTTTAGGTTTTGCCAACATATGTTGTAGTATTGTATGTGTATTAGGGTTAGATTTTGGAATGCATAAATGTTTTTTTAAAACTTTAAAATTTACCTAAGTGTGTTTATTTCTGTCTATAGTAAACACTATTTAAGTATAACTACGGATTTATAACGTGGTTAGTTAGTTAATTTAGTTAATTTAGTTTATGGGTTAAATTTAGGGTCTGGGACGACTTACTAG
>NC_027756.1:31832395-31833192 GCF_000695525.1 Brassica oleracea var. oleracea
AGGATATAGCTGATGCCATGAGGGAAGGGTTTGGGACGTTCCTTAAGGAGATCAAGTATCTGTCGGAAATGGTGGAAGCTGTGGAGAAGAAGGTTGGTATCACTACAAAACGGAAAGGGACATCATCTTAAAACACTACCTATCCACCTAAACCGACGCTCGAAACCGGGGTTAGTAACGAATCCTCTCACAACAAGAGATTGACTAGACAAAGTCTTAAGAATAAGAATTGAAAAGTTGCATTTGCTTTGTTTCTTGTATGTCAGAACATGTGTGCTTTGTTTATAGTGTATGGATTTTATATATGTATTTTGTTTCATGTTTGAAGACACTCATTGGTTATTATTGTTTGAAATGGATCTTTGGTTATTATTGTATAAACCCATCTTGTATATTGCAGAGTGAAAGTGTCAATGGGACGAACGCGGGAAGGAAGAGCTTGGTGGAGGATAAAGGTCCAGATGTGCCCGCAGATGTGCCCGTAGATGTGCCCGCAGCAGTTCCCGCAGATGCTAGTTCCTCGGAAGATAAAGCTCCAGAACCGAGCCTTGTTCTATTGGAAAAAAATCAATCCACTGTTTCAAATTTACAGAAGGAGGATGCTAGATATCTAGAAAAGAGGGATTCTGCTTTGGCACTTTGCCGTGCAAAGAGTGATAGAACAAGGAAACTTGCTGCCTCACAGAAATCTCCTTATACGGAAAACAGCATGGCCAGAGTGAACATTTCAAACAGAAAGTTTTATCCAGGCTATAATCCTTTTGCACCAATTGACAAGAAGAAGTTGAAGGAGCTCG
>NC_027756.1:31834128-31835753 GCF_000695525.1 Brassica oleracea var. oleracea
TTCTGCTGATCCTCTCACCAATGTTTTTGCATATAAAAGTGCTATGTATGAAGTGATGTAATCAAGCGTCATGCCAAACATGTTCTTCATTGCATCTGTGATATGCTGCGGATTCAATCCATCAATGATTCCAACACGATCAGTGAAAATCCTACCAACATACTTCGGAGTACAGTGTCTCCGCTGAGCGAGTCGGTCTCCCACTGAGCATGTATGTTTTTTCACATACTTGGTTACCCAGAACGTGTTTGTCCCATGTTTCACACTCGCTCTGATCTTCCATTCACAACCACTTACCGGACATGTTGTCACAAGGAGAGTTTTCTTTGACTTGTATATTCTGAAGGAGAACTTAAACCTCACTGTTGTCAACCGCAGCTCTGTAAGCAGTGCATCTTTACTAACAAAACTCTGGTTGACATAGATATTGTTACCATTCGATCTTCCTCCTTCAATCTTTTTGATATCTTCAAAACACATATCATCATCTTCCTCATCCTCATCTTCAACCTTTCCATAAACACTGTAATCCTCACCATTCTCGTCCGCTTCAGCAACAATAGAGATACCAGCATCCTCCTCCCCATCATCCTCCTCCCCATCGTCCTCCTCCCCATCATGATTTCCATCTTCAACCAAATCATCATCATCATCTTCAAAACATTCATCCGCTTCATCATCTACCCTGAACTCTGAAACCATTTCCACCTTGCTACGGCTTGATACACAAAGCCGTACTCCATGCGTTTTGGTTATCTCGAGCAAGTTTCGAACTTGTCTATCACTTGTAACATGAATAGGCGGGGTGTCTGGAGCCTGAATCATTTCTGCTGGTAATGAGTAGGTTATCTCCACAGATTCTGTGCTCATGTACAGGTTATAATCTTCTTGAGCCATTGCAAGAAGTTCAGCATGTGTCGAACCTTCCCCCAAAAAAATGATTCTCGCTCCATTGACATTATCAACCACAAAATCCCAACGACAATCAATCAACAGCCATTCTCCATACACTGCATGTAACTGACGCATAATCTGCAAAAATTCAAAATAAAACTAAAGTAAAACACATTAGTAAACATAGATAAAATGAAAGTTTACTAAACATTGACGCAGACGACATACCAGTAAGTCGTCTGGAAGACTTACTAGTAAATCGTCCAAACAGGTCATTTTTGCAATTGAATTTTAAATAGGACGACTTACCAGTAAGTCGTCTCAGGGAAAACAAAAATTTCAATATTTTATTAAAGCTAGACGACTTATCTTTAAGTCGTCTCAGGTTAGACGCAGACGACTTACCAGTAAGTTGTCCAAACATGTCATTTTTGCAATTGAATTTCATGCCATGCAAATAAATAATGGTTTAGATGGCCATAGATCCAACAAAGAAGCGATTACGTACGAAATGATTTTGGTTTGTATCAAGTATCAGCCCGAGAATGCGGTAGGTTGTGGTCAAGTCCACATTGCAATCACTAAATTCCGTTGAGGTAGTATTCCCTAAAAGATACGCTGTCGGTCAATCAATCACTACATAATGTAAAGATCATTTCAATTGAAATGCTACGAGATACATACAAGGCAAGATGTAGAACCTATAGCCAGACTACTTACGGGTAAGTCTT
>NC_027756.1:31835788-31842942 GCF_000695525.1 Brassica oleracea var. oleracea
GAGATGACTTCCTTAGCACACATAGTCTTCTCCAACCACCCAGAATCTCAAACGAAAGTAACCCACCAAGAATAGTATGTTTGAATGGCTCTATAAACCATAAAAAAAAAATGAATAAAAAGCTTGAGTTTTTTGGATGAATATGGAGGCAAAGTGAAAGAGATGTTGTTTTTAGTTCATAACAAGTGAGAAAGAGAGAGTGTAAATCGATTTTAGGTGCATTAAGAGCTTCAAATTGGTTGTTCATGGTGGTTGGGGTATTGATGACAATGGCAATCTTGTAATTACTTGAAGATGATGAGGGTGAGAGAGTAAAAATGTCATTTTCGGAAAAAAAAAATAAAAAAAATTTGATGGCATTTTCGTGAATATCATGAACTTGTGGGGTGAATAGGACAAAAGAAAAATTCAAAAAAATCATGGGTTAGTTTTAGATTTTACTTTGAGTTTTGAATTAATCTTGCAAAAAACCTTTTTATTATTAGATAAAATAACATTCAAATATTATAAGAGTTTTAGCACAATAAATATTTTTTTGTTATGATTAGCATAAATGTAAATGCCTTAGATATATGTGCTCAAGGGATCTTCATCATAAACAATTAATATGTCTTTTCCCTGATAGAACAAAAACTAATGTAGTATAATGACTTTTACATATATTGGTAATAATAAATAAACGTAAAATTCTTTTCAAGCAACAAAACTAGAAAAATTGGGTTTTGGTTTTTGTTTACAAATGGGAAATTAAAAAAAAAAATACTTTTTCCCAGGTTTTAGGAAAATCATATCTCAAAAAGCTTGATTGGATAAAAAATTGGACGAAAAAAGGTTTCTGGAAACAAAAGCCAAAAACTATTCTAAAATAACAATCTCGAAATATAGAGTAAAAGATGGGAAAATGGGCTAATAAATCCCCAACTATTTGAAATCAGCATTTTTAATACCCAACTATCACTTGCGTATATTTATGTCGATTGCGCAAAACTAGACAAAAAAGTCAAATGTTAATTACTAGACATAAATGTTAATTATAATTAGAAAAGAGATCGAGTTTGGCTTTCAAAACCCCAATCACTAATATCAATTATGTCTATGCGATTCTGAGTGAGAAAGCGATTCACAGTGACTTTAGATCAAACAAGGCGGTAAAGGATGGTGCAAACCCACTTACGAACTCAGACATGGTTCAACAGAGCTCAATCATTTACCTTTCACTTTCTACCGGGATTAGAATTATGGGTGCTCTTCGAATCGGAATTTTTTTCTAACTTCCACCACTAGTTCCGAAGTAGATTTTCACCATCCTCTTACCAGAAGTACACTTGTTTGATCTTCAGTCGTCGTTAATCGCTTTCTATCACTCAAAACCGCATAAGCAGAATCAATATTACTGATTTTAGACTTTTGAAAGCCAAACTCGGTCCCTTTTTCTAATTACAATTAACATTTTCGTCTAGTAATTAACGTTTGACTTTTTCAAGTCTAATTTTGCAGTCAACCATGATTTCGGGATTAAATCTGCGCACGTGATAGTTGAGTATTAAAAGTGTTGATTTCAAATAGTTGGGGATTTAAAAACCCATTTTCCCAGTAAAAGATAGATGAATGTTATTTTTCCACTACAAAAGAGAAAAAAAAAATAGTAATCTCTATTTAGAGAAAGAAATAGATTGGAATAAAGTAGTTTTGTCTTCAAAAGATATTATAATACAAATATAGAGATGTGTTAGAGATGCTTTTAATTAGAAGTCATTTTTTTTTATCATACACGAACTCTGAAAAGATTTAAATGCCTTGTATTTTGGAACTTTTTATTATTCATAGGCTTAGCGATTACATGGATAGATGCAACATCAGACATAGATGTGCGGTGCTTTTGGAAAGTTTTTGTTGAAATACAAACTTAGACAAGTTTTATTGAGTGCTGGAAGTGATTTCAAAGGAGCCACTCGCGAGTAATCTCAAGTAAAAATACTACTCCCTTCAGAATTTTCAGATTTGGATATAGTTAATGTGTATCGTGATGTTGAACGCTCCACAACCTCAGATCTCACCAAAATTACTATCGTTGTATCTTCCGGTCCCAAATGAACTGTTACACAAGAAAACAAACAGTAAGGATAACGACAATACTCTTTAGCCATGGGGCCAAGAGAAAGATACTTCTCATGGAGATGATTTTTGGTAGAACGGTTCACTTCTACAAAGAGATTGAAGGGGGGGGGGAGAAGATCTCTCATGGTCCCCAACATAAGGAAGTTTAAATACCCTTTTAACGACTCTGATATAGGGCTTATATTTGTGTGACATCTCTTGTCAGGGATGAACATTGATACTGAGTTTTTCTTCAAATTTTTGGATTAAATCAATTGACTGCACCAAGGAGAAAATCTTGTACATCTGATCCTAACCTATGAAGCTCGATTGAAGGGGATACGCTCACTGATTTCTCAGTTTCTTTAGACTGTAAGGAGCACAAAAATTGTGAGCATATCCAAACTATTGGTTGATGGGCGCATGCGACAGAGACAAGTGAAGATGGATGTCTAGAAGTCAACAATGGAGGTCGACTTGTCTTCACATTGTCGAGTAGATAGATGATCACTAGAGATACACTCGTGGGCCTACTCGCTGAGGGGGTCGTCCCCACGAAGAGAGAGAGAGACTATTCTTCATCGATGTTTCAGGTATTGTCCCCACAATACATGTCGGACGATTAGATTTTGACTGAATAGCACCATATTTATTAGATATAATAGATGACGGGTGCATATGACAAGAAAGGTCGAAGAAAGAACAAATTTCTCGCCAGAATTGCAAGATAATGTCAGTATGGAGGTGGTGGAGCTTCGTGCTTCCAAATCTGGCCGACGTGTTAAAAGTGATGCCTCACAACATAAGTTACCAGTTCTAAAGATGAAGACAGAGGAGTCATGATAGACGGAGATAGATTTTGGGTGGGAGTCAAGAACCAAAAGACTTGGAAGTGGTGACAAAGTTTAAGATCTAGCTTCCAGGTTGAGCGTGGAGCCCCACAAACTGTTGACATGAAGAAATAAGAAGAGGAGATGAATCAGTAAGAAAGTCGGTTTAGACAAGTGTTCAAGATGACTTGTGCAACAAGGCTTTCGGTTTAGACAAGTGTTCAAGATGACCTGTGTATCAAGGCTGTCCATACAACCTAGGAGTCCCAATGTGACTTACAAGTAAAGGAAGGGGAGAGTTGTGCACAATATTAACTAGAAACACTCTCCTTAACTTATCTGAGGAAATGAAATGTTGGGGAGCCAGTCACGTGAAGAACCAAGGTCTTGGGAGGACAGACAGCCGTTGGGACATGTCACGTTCAGCCTGGCGCGCCTGCACAAGTCAGTTTGGACACTAGTCACATTGTTTATTCTTATTGTGGGATTCTCTTTGTTTAGTATTTTCCTAGGATCTCTACTTGAATATTTAAGTGTTGTATCCAGAACCTAAAATGAATTAAGGAAATATGTTCCTCACTATTCTCATGTCTCTCTCTCTAGTTCGAAATACTCTCTCTCTCTCCCGGATTCTACTTCTCTTTCACCTTGTTCTTACTTTGATTCTCCTCTGTTCTTGATTCGCTACTCTAAATACACCATCTTATATTTATAAAACTTTGAAACTGATGCGTGATGTCTCGAGTTTTTTTCAACTTCTGCAAAAGCTAAACTCTGTTCTTGTTGTTCTTATTTCTCCAAGATTCACTATCTTGTAATTAGTGAAAGATGGAGAACAACAAGCCTGTCAAAATACCAGTGACTCTAAAGGGAATGAACTACTCCCTATGGTCAAGATTGGTGAAAACAGCCCTTGGAGGAAGAGGATTATGGAGCCATGTCTCAACTGAAGCAGGTCCAAAGCAAATCCTTCAAGGAGAAGATGGAAAAGAGACAGTGGTGACTGATGAAGGCAAATGGTCTCAAGAAGACCAGATGGTGCTCTATCTCCTCCACAGCTCTCTAGATCCGGCCATCTTGGAGTCTTACATATATTGTGAGACTACCAAAGAATTATGGGAGACTCTCTACAAGGTTTATGGAAATACTTCCAACCTAACTCGAGTTTTTGAAGTAAAGAGGGGCATCAATGCTCTTAGCCAGGCAGACATGGAGTTTCAAGCTCACTTTGGCAAGTTCAGGTCCCTTTGGGCTGAGCTTGAGATGCTCATACCTCACACGGTTGATCCCTCAGTCCTGAGTGAAAGGTGTGAAGAGGATAAGGTCTTTGGCCTCCTCCTAACCTTGAATCCAACTTACAATGACCTTATCAAGCACATACTCAGATCAAACAAGCTCCCCACACTAGATGAGGTATGTGCGCAAATCTAAAAGGTGGAAGGGTCATTAGGACTGTTTGGGAGCAAAGGAGAGCCAGCCGTGGTGAATCAAGCTGAAGGGCCAGTAGCAAACAAAGGGGTGTACAAACAAGATGATAGGAAGGCTTTAATCTGTGATCACTACAAGAAGAAAGGCCACATGAAAGACAAGTGCTGGATACTTCATCCCCATCTTAAGCCAAACAAGTTCAGAGAGCCACACTCTCAGTTCATGGACGTTAGAGCTCACTTCTCAAATGATGGAGTAGAACCGACAACTCCACCAACTCCAAGCTCCAATGCTGGTATGGGAGGAGCCTCGGCATCAACATCAGCTTACTCTGCGGCCAAGAACCATCCAGATGAGACCATCAAGCGATCTGACTTAGAGGCTCTCATCAAGGCCTTGAAAGAAAACTCTGGTAACCCTAGAACCCTTGGTTCCTCTCTTAATGCCTCTCACATTGTTGGTAGCTCTATGAATGTTTTAAAATCAGCTAGACCATTAGTAATAGATTCTGGTGCATCACATCAAATGATTAGTGATTTAAACCTGATTAAAAACATAGAACCAACTCTAGGAAATCTGATGATAGCAAATGGAGATAAAATCCTAATAAAAGGAGTAGGTGAACTTAAGCTATTTAACAAAGTATCTAAGGCCTTTTACATGCCCACTTTTGCTTCAAACTTACTATCTGTTAAAAAGGTAACTAGTGATCTGAATTGTCATGTTACCTTCACTCCTTATGATGTGTATTTTCAGGATATTAAGACTAGTAGGTTGCTTGGCAAAGGTATAACCAAGGGAGACTTGTACTTGCTTGAGAACACACTGCCAGCTGCTGATTTATCTTATGCTTTTAAGTCTATTTCTGAATTCCCTAAAGATGTAATATGGCATGCTAGATTAGAACATCCTCATTCTCGTGCCTTGAACATCTTGTTGCCTAGTGTTTGTTTTAAGAGTGATTGTGAGGCTTGTATTCTAGGAAAACATTGTAAAAGCGTATTTCCTAAATCAATGACCATCTATGATAAATAGTTTGATCTAATACATTCTGATGTGTGGACTGCACCTTGTACATCTAGAGAACAACATAGATATTTTGTGACATTTATAGATGAAAAATCATAGTACCCATGGATTACTTTGTTGCAATCTAAAGATAGGGTGCTAGAAGCTTTTAAAAACTTTCAAAACTATATAACTAACCATTTCAATGTTAAGATCAAGATTCTTAGATCAGATAATGGAGGAATATACTAGCACAACCTTCAAACAACATCTAGCCACACATGGAATCATCCATCAAAATAGTTGCCCTTACACTCCACAACAAAATGGTGTGGCAGAGAGAAAGAATAGACACTTAATGGAGGTTGCCAGGAGCATCATGTTCCACACTAATGTACCTAAGCGATTTTGGGGGGATGCAGTTGTAACTGCCACTTACCTGATCAATCGGACACCCACAAGGGTCTTCCTTGATGCCACTCCATATGAGGTATTGAACAAAACTTTCTATAGATCATCTGCGTGTGTTTGGGTGTGTGTGCTTTGTGTTGTTTCCAGGTTAGCTAAGAAACAAGTTGGAAGCCAGAAGCACAAAGACAAAGTTTATTGGATATTCAACACATCAGAAAGGCGACAAGTGCTATGTACCTGAGACTAGGAGAGTTCTGGTATCCAGAGATGTTAAGTTCATAGAATCAAGAGGCTACTATGGTGAGCAGAGTTGGAGTGAACTCAAGGACCCGTCCCAATCTACCTCTGATAGAGCAAGCAACCGAGAGTGATTCTAGAAAGGCTCGGCATCGACATGCCAAAGGAACCTGAGAAAATCATTGAGACTATAACTCGTGATATAGAAGCTGAGAAAGATATTGAAGTCACTCATCCTGATCATGAGGGGGGCAATGGAACTGGTACTGGTACTGATGAGAATCAAACTGGCGCACAAACTGATGCTGAAGAGAACACAGTAGCTCGTGATCAAGATGAGTTACCATCAGTAGGATCAGAGACTGAGGCACAAGTAGGCGAGCCTAGGAATGGAGTAGAACCTGATCAGATACAGCCAGTAAGAAGGAGTACAAGAATCAAGAGACCGGCCTCAGAATGGCGAGCCTACTTCAATGCTGAAGCTATAGCTCGTCCAACAAGTGCAGTATGCTCTCTTGCTCAATATCCAGAAGAACACCAAGTCTTTATTGGAGAATTGGATCAAGATTACATCCCAAAGACATATGAAGAAGTTGTGCAAGTGATAGACTATGGATTTGACCCATTTTCATCCATAGTTTGTAGGTATTTTTACTAAGAATTATATTATTATAGAGTCTATTTATTATATTTATAAGATCAGGAATGTTTTGGAGATAAGTGATGATTTTGGAGCATTTTGGAGATATTTGGAGCAAGCACTCGAGATGACCATCGAGATCTACTATCAGTCAATATTGGAGAGCTAGAATCGATCGATATGCATGACATGGTGTCGATCGATAGCGAAGCGCGCAAAAAACCCGTTTGGTCACAGCAGACTTGAAGCCCAAGATTTCACTATGTTACAAGATTGCCCCTGACGAGTTTTTACCCTAATTGCCGCCATGTTAGAGGCAAAGTGTGCTTTCTTTGTGTTTCATTGTTTACTGATAGATAGGAGAGAAGATCCAAAGTTATAATTTGTGATTGGAACTCCATTGACATCTATTTTATTATTCTATACTTAAGTGTTGTTATGAATTGCTTAGCCATGTCTGAGTAGTTCTCTTGTTAGATTTTAGGGTTTAAATAGGTTAGGAG
>NC_027756.1:31843196-31853246 GCF_000695525.1 Brassica oleracea var. oleracea
TTGATCAAATAGTTGAGCTTTACATTATCATGCATGCAACTCATTAGGCATCTATAGGATTATAATTCCAACTTTCCTAAATAAAAACCCTAAGTTTAGCTATTTCCTTTTTAAGCACCAAAACCCAAAAACCTGCTATTGAACAAACACTTGTTCAATATAAAGCTGCAATTTACTTTTAAAACTCTTAAAACATCTTTGCTTAACAAATCATATTAGAATCCCTAGGTTCCCTAGCTTCCTATGAATTCGATCCCTAAGTACTACAACTAGACCTTTTATTTGAGAGAGTATAAATCACTCTTTAGGGTAATTTGAGTGGTAGCAACAAGATGAGGAGTGGAGAGAGTCTGTTGGAGATGAGATTGGAGCCATGATCAAGAATGATACATGGTTTGAAACTCAGCTTCCCAAGGGCAAGAAAGCTCTGACAAGCCGCCTGTTATATACTATTAAGTATCTAGCCAATGGAAAAACAGAAAGGAAGAAGACAAGCCTAGTGGCAAGAGGATACACTCAGGTGTATCGAGAGGATTATCTGGATACCTTTGAACCAGTAGCCAAGTTACACACCATAAGAATCCTCCTATCACTTGCCTTCAATCTAGAGTGGGATCTATGGCAAATGGATGTGAAGAATGCCTTTCTCCAAGGAGAGTTGGATGATGAAGTATACATGGAGCCACCTCCTGGCCTAGAGAACAAGGTTAAACCAGGGAATGTGCTCTGGATAAAGAAGGCAATCTATCGCTCGAAGCAATCTCCAAGAGCCTGGTACCATAAGCTAAGCACAACACTCAATGGGAGAGGTTTTGTCAAATCAGAAGCTGATCACTCCCTCTTTACTCTTACCAGCCAGAAAGGTATTGTAGTAATCTTGGTATATGTTGATGATATTATCATCACTGGTAGCAACAAGGAAGGTATCATCTCAACTAAAACTTTTCTTAAAAAGGCCTTTGATATTAAGGATTTGAGAGAATTAAAGTACTTCCTAGGGATTGAAATATGCCGATCTAAAGAGGGGCTCTTCTTATCCCAAAGGAAGTACACACTTGACATTTTAAATGAGGCAGGAAACCTTGGAAGTAGACAAGCCAAGACACCACTGGAAGAAGGCTACAAGGTACTGCGAGAGGGGGAGTATGAAGCCACTCCTTTTGAAGATGTCAAGAAGTATAGAAGAGTGGTTGGGAAGCTCATATACCTTACAATCACTCGCCCAGATGTTTGCTTTGCTGTGAATCAATTTAGCCAACACATGCAAGCACCTAAGGTTCATCAGTGGAACATAGTGGAGAGGATCTTGAGATACTTGAGAGAGGCTCCTGGTCAAGGAGTATGGATGGCGTGTAACAAGAGTACTGAAGTTATGGGATATTGTGATGCTGATTGGACTGGAGACATATTTGATAGGAGATCAACAACCGGTTACTGCACCTTTATTGGAGGGAACCTAGTCACATGGAAGACTAAGAAGCAGAAGGTAGTCTATTGCTCAAGTGCTGAGGCAGAGTACCAATCTATGAGGAAGCTTACTAGTGAACTCATATGGATCAAGGGACTGCTAAAGAACTTGGTTATTGAGATCACCAATCCTATGACTATGCACTGTGAAAACCAGGCAGCAATACACATTGCCTGCAACTCAGTCTTTCAATAGACAAACCTAGAAAGCGAGAGCCTATCGGTTTGTTTATAAGTGTTGAGCTCTACAATATCATGCATACAACTTGTTAAGCATTTGTAACATTATAATCCTGATTACCTGAATAAAAGCCATAAGTCTAGCTACTTTCATCTAAGTAGCAAAACCCTAATCAAATCAATCAAGCAACTGCCTTGCTCACAAACTTGCAACTTTACATTTAATCATAATCAACCTAGCTTAATCAATCTGATTAGATTTATTAGGTTTCCTAGCTCCCTCTGAATTTGATCACTAAGTACTACAACTGAACCTCTTATTTGAGAGAGTAATTCACTCCTTAGGGTAATTTGAGTGAGATCAAATTTGGCGCTGTTGCCGGGGAGCTTTGATCGCTTAATAGATTTAATTCGATTTAGTCTAGGTTATTTCTTACAATCACTTTCTGAAATAAAATTTTTCTTGTCTTTTCAGGTGCGCATGCCCAGCAGTACCAGAACCAACAAGAATATTCAACTGCTGTTCTCATCAGATCCTGCAAGTTTGGAACGTTCGATCCGCAAAGGAAGACGCTCCTCATCGATCGACAACAACACCGGTTCGTCGCTCGATTCTCATCAACCACCGTCGACCCAAACACCAGTCTCATCGACTGACACTCGCTCACCACCGTCGACTGAAGCTACTTTTCCATCGACCGATATCTTACACCCGCCGTTGATCGATACTTCCGTCCGAACATCGATCGATACTCAGCCACGAGACATGGTTGCGACTTTGATTCTTGTACGAGATGATAATGGGGACCTGCATGACCAGAAGGTTCATCTTCATAATGCAGCAGGTCAGAGGATAGATGCTCAGGGGGCTGCAATCCCTTAGTCTGATACGGATGCTACAGGAACTGCCCATCATGTAGATGAGGCTGCTCGACCCATAACGTTGGCTGATTACAACCGTCCATATCAGTTCTATGCCAACAGATCAGCTATTCGTCCTCCTGCTATCCCGAGATGCGATTTCGAGTTGAAGCCGTAGTCTCGTAGGACAGACACCCTACTGTTGGTTATCTCACGAGCATCCTATGGACCATCTGGAGAGGTTCGAGGATCTTATATCTACTATAAAAGTCAACGGAGTCCCTGAGGACTACCTTCTTTGCAAGCTCTTCAAGTACTCACTTGTTGTAGAGGCTTCGGATTGGCGTAAGCAGTTTCCACAAGGATCCCTTACATCCTGAGCCGACATCAAGAACACATTCCTGGGTAACTTCTTCGATGAGGCACGTGCTGAAGATTTGAGGAGCAAGATTGCTACATTCGCGCAGGAGCCTACAGAATCATTCAAAAGCTCTTGGATCAGATTCAAGTCTTATTAGAGGGACTGCCCACACATGGATTCAATGAAGTACAACTGCTAAATACTTTCTTCAGAGGCATCATGGTGCATTATCAGATGGCTCTTGATGCTTCCAGCGATGGGAGCTTCAACACTAGGAATCCAGAGGAAGTAGTGAGAGTTATTGAGAACTTGGCATCCAGCAACAGCACCAAGAACATTGATTTTGAGAGAAAGAGATCTGAAGCCATCCTTGGGAATGAGCAAACTACAGCAGCAACAACATGAGTTATGGAAACTCATCCTACCAGAAGCCACCACCACCTACTCATGAGAGTAAGATTGAAGCAATGCTTGATAGGGTTCTTGAGGGACAGCAGAGCATGATAGTGGACTTCAATGGGAAGATTCATTCTGTCTACAACAACCTGAACACAAAGTTTGAGACTTTGAGCACCCATGTGAAGAAACTGGAGATGCAGGTTGTTCAGACATGAGAGCTGTTAAGAGGCAAGAAGCCTTAACAAGGAGGATAGAAGATGATGTGATGAAGCAACACGTGAATGCCATCATAGATGATGATTTCTGGCAAGTGGTGAAGCATGAGAAGCTGCAAGAAGGAGATTTCGAAGTAAAGAGCTCGATGAGTTTCGGACTTGGAACATCGATCGACGGACATCAACAAAAACTGATCGACAGCGTCTCCAGAACATCGATCGACGACACCTGCATAGTCGACCACCTCTTGCAATGCTGTGAGGATCATGACTCACGAGGAGTTCGCAGCAAGACACCCACGTCCGCCCAGCCCTATTTATGTCAACATCGATCGGCAAACTGATCCTGCCATCGATCGACAAAGAGCAACCTTCATCGATCGACAATCTCCAGCACCCATCGATCGACCCGCACCTCTCACTTAACGAGTGCAATTACCAAAGATAGACGTCGCCCGTCCCAATGCACTTAGGCCACAACCCAAACCTTCAGCTAACCCACCAGAGGCCACCGGTACACATTCAGAGGATCCAGCATAACCTATGGAAGATGATAAGGCTCCTATGGGGAGAACCTTGAGGAAGAGAAAGGAAAAGGTTGCTAAGCATCGGAAGAGGGGAGCTAATGAGAAGGAGATGGAAAGTTTTCGAAAGAGATTGTTCAGGATTCCACTGGAGAAACCATTCGGGGAGGCCTACTTTACCCAAAGATTGTGGATGTTCTTCAGAGAGACCAAGGAGACTGAAGAGGACGTTAAAAGAATGTTCTCTGAGGATAGAGAGAAGATGAAGAATAGGACTACACGAAAGAAGAAGAGTGATCATGGGAAGTTTGCAATACCATGTATGGTGAAGGGTATTGAGCTCCCACATGCTTTGTGTGATACATGAGCATCAGTCAGTATCCTACCTAGGATTATGGCAGACCATCTAAATCTGGAGGTGGAACCTTCCAAGGAATTATTCACTTTCGTGGATTGTTCTCAGAGGAGCTCAAGAGGAATTGATAGAGACCTAGAGGTTCAGATTGATAATGCCCTAGTTCCAATAGATTTTCATCTCTTGGATATCAAGCTGAACTGGAACTCTTCTCTGTTGCTTGGAAGAGCCTTCTTGGCAACAGTAGGAGCAGTATGCAAAATGCAAACCAACGAGTGTGTCTGGCGCTCATAGATCCACATGGCCACTACAATCCAATCCCAGTCATGAAGCCACAGACGTCCTCCAGAAGAATTGATGATCAAGGACTCATAGCAACATGCCACTTTGGAGCTAAGTACGAGAAAAAGTATTCTGCGTCGATTGAAACTCATACCGCAACATCGATCGATAGTGCCAATCAAAAATTGATCGACACTCACCTCGAAGAATCGATCAACAGTAGTGCAGACGATTGGGAGAATGACTACTACAATCCCACCATGGCGGTACACACTGCTACAACCACCGGAGATACACTGCATACAGAAGAGTATGATGAGGATTACATGGAGGAACGAGCCATAGAGTATCATGCTCTTCGCTCAGAAGAAGATGTACTCCTACACCATTCCTACAAGAATGCACTGTCGATCGACAGAGGATACAAATCATCGATCGACACTCATCATCATCAAACCAACCGTCGACGCGCATCAACCGACGCTGCCTACCACACATCGATCGACACTGGAGTCGACCATGCATGAGAAGGAGGTTACTCAATTGGCAGTTGGGCAGATGATCACTATCATGATCAATTGGCAGTTGGGCAGATGATCACTATCATGAGAGCTATGCGGTAGAAACAGCAGTACATTAGCCAGGAGTAGATGAACCTCATGAAGGTTTCACATATGGGGAACTGCTCAACCTCCACGAACGTTCAGATACATATTTACTCTTCTCAAAAGCTTGTGGAAGAGGCACCTGTTTCTATCGTCCTTTCACCAGGGCTAAACGCCCGTCGATTGACATCACAGCCTCTACATCGATCGACATCCGTTCACAACCATCATACACTGTAAGGGAAAAAGCTAAACTTAATAATAACTATCTAACACCGGTTGAGTTTGGTATTTTCAGAGATCCAGAAGGCTATGCAAGAGCAATAGATGGTCACACACTGAAAGTATCCAGAGAAGACATTGCAGACATTCTTCAGTTGGCTAATGGAGCAGAAAATCTCTTCATGCAACAACACAACATGCCAAAGCACCAGCAATGAGTTACAAACGAGTTCTATGACATAGCTGGTGGACTAGATGATCGTTTCAAGCCAAAGCATCGACAGCATACTCGACCGTCGATCAAAATTGGAGACCAAACATCGATCGACAGACGTCCAGAATTTGGAAAAGGGGCCTATGACCGTGATGGCATTTGGAGATTCCAATGGGAGGAGAAGGATGAATATGGAGTCTAAAAAGATGATCATGGACATGCCAGAGATGTAGATGGACACATCATCCGTGTATCCAAGGATGATATCAGAAGTCTTCTGGAAAGAGCCTCAATGGACAAGCACAACTACAAATGTCTTCCAGAACATGCTAGGTCATTAACACAAACAAAGCTAGTACCAGAGATCTACACCAAGGATGAGATCAATGAGATGTTTTATTGAGTCTGTGGAGCCCAAGAAAAGAATGAAGGTGACTTCCAGATGAAGCTTGATGGTGTCTACTACCCACGAAATGATAGTATCAGTTGGTTGACTACATGCATGGAGGAGATGAAGCAAGACATAGCCAGAATACAGGCACAGCGTGCGGCCGAAGCAACCGCACAAGCATCGATCGACAGGAACCTCTCGACATCGATCGATGATGAGCCGTCATATTCAAACCCGATGAAGTCTCAACAAGATTCTTACACAAGAGCAGAGATTGATTAGTTGGTAGAAGAGATCTACATAACTCTGGGATCAGCATAAGAGAGGCTTGATAGGAGATGTGATGACATCTATTTCCCAATGGACCTTACAATAAGTTCTTTCACTTCTCAGATAGAAGCAATGCAGAGGGAGATAGTAGAGATTCAGAGATACATCGCTCATCGACCAGAGGCATCAACATCGATCGACAGACGGATCGACATATCGACCGACAGTCAAAGAAGGACATCGATCGACGAAGCTACACCAACAAATCAAAGGAGGCTAGTACCAAAGGTGAAATCAGATATGTCTGAAACAAACAACCATGGAAAGGAGATCTCAGACGACGCATATGCCACAGTCATAAAAAATCAGTTCCAACTTGAGAGTCTTGAAGACAAATTGCAGAAGATAGAGAATACAACTGCAACAATGAAGGACAAAGGTGCAGAGGAGATGAAGCAATGCGAGACTTCACTGGTACATGGTTCAACAAGCGCAGAGAAGAGATGGAAACTTGCTTCCCAGCAAGTCCCAGCTTTCCCCATTACTAGTCAAATCACCTCCAAAGTCAAGCTAAATGACTATAACAAAGCACTGAGTGGGAGGCAACCCCACTATTAGGTAATATCTAATTGCTTTTTATTAGTTTAGTACTCATATTAGTTTTAAATTTTTGCACGTCATAAAAAAAAAAGAAAGAGAAAAAGATCCGAGTAGACGATTGCCAAGAGTATCGACCGACGAAACACTGTCGACATCGATCAACAGAACATCACCTGCCGCGACCGATGTCAACACCTTTACATCGATCGACATCTATTCCGGTCTGGTATATCGTTCTTACTTGTTCAATTGAGTCGTTATGCTTTAGTTTTCACCATAACTCCGATTGAATTTACACTGGGCACAGTGTAGTTTAAGTCTCGGTGGAGGTTTACTGATATTAGTTTATTCATGAGTCTTACTAAAACGTTTTCAAAAAGATTTTTTATTGAGTCAAGAAGGGGATAATGAACTTGTTGATTTTGCTTATTATCTAACCACACCATTCTAGGTTTACTAGTTGCAGATAGTACTAAAGTTACCAAAGTGGATCAACCTGTCAACTATGTTACACCTGCTGTGAATGTTTGAAGGAACCAAAGCTGACCTCCAACCTAATCGAGCTCAACTCTTCTTGTCTTGGGGCTTGGTATACGTGGGATCGGATTATTCAAACAAGTCTGGATTGTAAAGCCTTATGTAGAAATATCATCCTCTCTCTCTCAGTTTCGAATTTAAGTTTTTATAAAAAAATATATAAAAATAATAATAATATATATATAATAATTAATATAGTTAGAAACAAAAAAAAATTAGGAAAATAATTCAAACAGGACTTGGTGGCTACAACCATTAAGGCTTGATTCATAAGAATTCTATAGGTAAAAGATTAGAACATGACTTGGTGGCTACAATCATTAAGAATTGATTCAGAAATAATCCTAGGATATAGGCAAAAAGAAGTGAACAGGATTTGGTGGCTAAAACCATTAAAGCTTGATTCATGGAAGCCTATCCAATCCTGGTTAATGATCTTGCAATATAAGCAGACTTTGACAAAGAGAAAAATTATTAAAGAGAGGATATGAACTCTTGTTTACCTGCAGTTCCAAATACATGTTTGAACATTGATAGACCATGGATTTGACCCATTTTTACCCAAGGTTTATAAGTGTTTCAATTACTAATTATTATATTATAAAGTCTATTTAGTATATTTATAAGATTATGAGTGATTTGGAGGAAAGTGATGATTTTGGAGCATTTTGGAGATATTTGGAGTAAGCAACTGAGATGACCATCGAGCACGACCATCGGCCGACATTGAAGAGGAATAATCGATCGATGTTCACATCATGACATCGATCGACAGCAGAGCGCGCAGAAAGCCTGTTTGGTCTCAGCCGACATAGAGCCCAGGTCTTTACCTATTTACAAGATTACCCCTGACGAGTTTTAACGTAATTATATAAGATTTTCCAACATGTTAGAGGCAAAGTGTGCTTTCTTGTTTTACTGATTTCACAGCAAAGGTTTCTAGGATTTTTAGTAGATTGGAGTGAAGATCCAAAGAGATTTGTAATTCGAACTCCATTGATATCTATCTATTTATCTATGTAGTTTTTATACCTTATTGCTGTTATGAATTGTGATATCACTTAAATTACCCTAAGGAGTGAATTTACTCTTTCAAATAAGAGGTTCAATTGTAGTAGTTAGGGATCGAATCCACAAGGAGCTAGGGAACCTAATAAATCTAATTGGATTTGTTAAGTAAGGTGGTTTAATGATTTAAATGTAAAATTGCAGTTTGTTGAGCAAGTAATTGCTCGATTGATTGGTTGAAGTTTTGGTGCTTAAAAAGGAAATAGTTAGACTTAGGGTTTTTATTCAGGAAACTTGGAATTATAATCCTACAGATGCCTAATGAGTTGCATGCATGATAATGTAGAGCTCAACAATTATAAACGAACCACTAGGCTCTCGCTTTAGGTTCGTCTATTGACCAGTGTCGATCGATGATTCTATATAAATATCGATCGATACACTATTCGCAACGTCGATCGATTATTCTATTTGAACATCGATCGATGCTATTGGTCAAGCGTTAATGCGCGGGTTGAACGTGCTCACTAAGCTCACTTCTGTGGTCAAAATCGGTTACGACGGAATCGATGTCCGAATGTCCTTAGAAAAACCTAATCTCGGTCATAACTTAAAAAGCCGAGAAAATGAACAGACGAAACGAATCGCCCGGCGAGCTCAGCCGCGACACAGGCTAGCTCGCCCGGTGAGCACGGCCGCGTTGCCGGTCAAGTCGCCGGCGAGCTCGGCCGTGACACGGGCCAGCTCGCACGGCAGGCACGGCCGCGTTACCGGTCGAGTCGCCGGCGAGATCGGCCGTGACACGAGCCAGCTCGCCCGGCGAGCACGGCCGTGTTGCCGGTCGACTCGCCGGCGAGCTCGGCCGTGATGCTGATCGACTCGCCGGCGAGATTGGCCGTGACACGAGCCATCTCACCCGGCGAGCACGGGGAGCACGGCCGTGATGCTGGTCGACTCGCCGGCGAGATTGGCCGTGACACGAGCCATCTCACCCGGCGAGCACGGGGAGCACGGCCGTGATGCTGGTCGACTCGCCGGCGAGATTGGCCGTGACACGAGCCATCTCACCCGGCGAGCACGACCGTGTTTCCGGTCGGCTCGCTCGATCGTGCCGCGGATCGGCTCGCCCGGCGAGCGTGGCCAATTCTCCGTGGACCATTCCGAACCCGGTCTCATCCCATAACCATGCCTCTTCGTCCGAAGTTTCTGTAACTTAACACCAGCTGCCTCGGCTATGCGAAGAAAAAGGGTTCCGTTGGAAGAACCATGCCTATACCAACGGCTACTTCGCGAGTAAAATCGTAAAAACGCTAAAGTCTCGATACGGCCCAAAGAGGGTCCGAATTGCGGACAACGGCCCATCTTTGGTCCCAAAAGACTTGAACCCAAAAACTGGTATGACGGTTTATCGCATCTGCAGGAAAAGATAAATGTCAAATTTTCGAAGATAATCACAAAGAAAAAGGAAATATGAAAAAGCCTGCTTCACGACAATCCAGCCCGAGAAGAGGTAAACCGACCTAAGGAGGAGTATATAAGGAGGACCTAGGACGAAGAGA
>NC_027756.1:31853444-31854003 GCF_000695525.1 Brassica oleracea var. oleracea
ATTGATTGTGTTGTGCGTGGCCCAGCAGATAACCGGGACCTTCAGGGAAGGTTAGGTTAACTTGGCTTTCCTCCGATTAACAAAACTCGAAGGTGTGAATTTTGATTCCCACAGTTTGACGCTAGAAGGAGGGTAGGGTACGGATCTATCTCTCTCGCAACCACACACGCTCAGTCCGATATGACGACCAACGCTGACAAAGACCCAGAAACGCACGACGGGACTCCCGTTGATGCCAACGCTGATAAAACTCCAGCTGGAAATGTATCAACGGTCACTGCCGACACCGCGATACTAGACCAGATGAAGGAAATGTTCACTTCCGCTCAGAAAAATTCGAACAAACAAGGAAAACTCGTGGCCTCTCTCGCAAAACAGGTGGAAACCTTAACGGCGAAGGCCAGGAGCAAAGCCCCACGCGGAACCACAAGAGCCCGTAGCGGCAGAATACTTGATTTCGAAACTCCGGGCAATCGAGCTGCACACACGGACAAGGCAGGCCGAGAAGCAGTCCAGGATCCACCGCGGCCAACACAGACAAGCTCGCAAGGCTGCCAGA
>NC_027756.1:31854262-31854850 GCF_000695525.1 Brassica oleracea var. oleracea
ACAAAATACCCCGTTCACTGCCCGGATTACTGAGACCAACGTCTCGGACCCGGGGAAGATCAAAATTCCCATCTGCAGTCTTTCCAGATCACGATGGGAAGGTGCAAACTCAAGGAACGCGAACGAGACGCTGGCTACTGCCTCCTCTTCGTCGAAAACCTCAAAGGAGCCGCGCTCGAATGGTTTTCTCGCCTAAAACAAAATTCCATCGGAAGTTTCCGCCAACTTGCTTCAGAGTTTCTCAAGCAGTATTCCATGTTCATGGACAGAGAAACCTCGGACGTCGATCTCTGGAGCCTGTGTCAAAGAGAAGATGAGCCACTTCACGAGTTCATGAACAGATTCAAGCTAGTAATGGAAAGAGTCACGGGGATCAGCGACAAAGTGGCGATCGATGCTCTGAAGAAAACTCTCTGGTACCGGTCGAAATTCCAGCAATGGGTATCCCTCGAAAAACCGAGAACGATTCAGGATGCTCTTCATAAGGCAACGGACTTTATCGTAATGAAAGAGGAGATGAAAATCCTCTCCCAGAAGTACAAACCCGTAGAAGACGCCCACGAAAAAGAAAAGCTCTCGAAACGACAA
>NC_027756.1:31855019-31855295 GCF_000695525.1 Brassica oleracea var. oleracea
AGTTCTCGGCGCAAGGCTAGCCGCAAAACTCCTCGCTGGCGACCTCTCGAAGGTCACTAGCATAAAAGACCTCATCCTGGATTCCGACCGCACTCCCAGGACTGATAAAGAGTCTCCTGAGAGGGACGCATGCGCAAATCAGTCTGGCGAAAAACGCGGAAGAAGGCAGGATGACCTTGGAAGACAATAGTGCCCGCCGGAGGATAAACGTGATCATTGGAGAATCGCCATTCTACCGCGACTCTGTTTCGTCCATCAAGGCCTACGGAAGAAAGG
>NC_027756.1:31855463-31855880 GCF_000695525.1 Brassica oleracea var. oleracea
GTGATTCGAGACCTCGAAGTGGGAAGAATCCTCATCGACACAGGCAGCACGGTCAATGTCATTTTCCGCGACACTCTCCAAAGAATGAACATCGAACTTGGGGAAATCATCCCGGAACCAAAACCACTGACCGGTTTTTCGGGCACAACATCAATGACCCTCGGATCGATCAAACTTCTGGTCATGGCAAGGGAAGTCACGAAAATCGTTGACTTCGCCGTAGTTGATAACCCGGCAATCTATAATGTTATCATGGGAACCCTATGGATCAACGCAGTGAAGGCGGTACCGTCGACTTACCACCTTAGCATCAAGTTCCCAACACCAAACGGAACAGCAGTAATCTGGGGATGCCAGAAACAATCTAGGCTCTGCTTTTTGGCCGAGCATAAGCTACGACAAACTCGGAACACCCCT
>NC_027756.1:31855904-31856547 GCF_000695525.1 Brassica oleracea var. oleracea
AGTCAAGAAAACTCAGAGTACTCCCGAAGGTTCCACAAAGAGCGATTCGGAATCACTCGCCCAGGCAACGGCTCCGGACAGCGACACGATCCCGGAGTCCATCGCCCTACCAGCGGAAAACCCGACTCACAAAACGGCCGCCGATTTAACTAAGGCCTCAACGGCCGAAGTAACAGAAATGGCCCTATCCAACGAGTAGGAACGCCCGCAACAACAAAGCAGAACTACGAGACGGCTTGATCCTCGATAGAGATATGTAGGCAGCTTGTCCTATTGACAAGTTCAGCTATCCCCCTCTCCAAAAAGGGGGGGGGAGTAGGTGCGTATACTCGTATACTCCCACACTGGAAAAGATGCGTTATTGTAGTCGAATTCTATCGAGATTTCGAAATTTTTTACGAAATATGCATCACTCTTTTTAAGACAATATCGCAAAACAATACAATCGGAGATTAACCTGAGAAACACCCAAGACAAGGGTCTCCAAACAAGCGTACCTTTCAAGCAGTCCTTGGATGGGAACTAACTTAAACAAAAATCACTGTGTATCAATGGTCAAGCAAGACCAAATACATCTTCTCTAAAAACGAAGATCGTAACTTTCTCACTACAAAGGATATACCTTTCGGAAAAAGCGAGACGT
>NC_027756.1:31856773-31857274 GCF_000695525.1 Brassica oleracea var. oleracea
CGAGAGCCGATCAGTCGTCGCACAGCCTTAGAGCCGAAAGTAAACCTAGGTCTTGCCCTAAACCCAGTCCTACTGGTCCACTAACATCTCAAGACATGATACGAGATCTTAAAAACATATCCCATCATCTATATCTAATACGCTGACGAAACTTCGCGAAACTCCTAAACGTTTCCGAACGCACTCGTTCAGTAAGAGCAAACGAACATGACGATAAACTAAGAGTTCAGATACGAAGTGACTACTCGTATCTTTCCCTCACACTTGGCAGAAGTATAAACTAAAACGCACAAAATGGCAATCATTCAGCATATATATAGAAGCCGCAAAAAACGGCTAGGGCCCAAAGCCACCAAACGGCCGGTCTCAAACACATAGTTCACATAGCCTCGCAAGGCCATAACACACATAATTCAAATACGGCCACACTCGGCCTAGATACATCAAACCTCGAAATAAAACTAAGGGAAATAATCCCAACAATCCTCAAAGCTCGAAGTC
>NC_027756.1:31857358-31870858 GCF_000695525.1 Brassica oleracea var. oleracea
CCGTGTCCTCCGAGACCTCGATGGAATCCCAAAGCTGTCGGACCCTTCCTTCAATCAGAGGAACCAAGAATTCGGCATGGGCACACCCGTTCATAAGACCCGACATCTTGGCGACCTCGGCAGGAAAAGAGAAGTCCTCTTTCTGCGACTCGTAGAGGGTAGCAACCGAGCCAATTCTTGAGCATCCTTAAAGCTCTCGAATTCGGTGGCAAACAAAGCAGCCCTCCGCTTCATTTCGACGACAATCGCTCTCTTTCCCCTCCTCTCCGCACGGACAAGGGCCCGGGAATGGAGCTCAGCCTGTCTCCGGCTCTATTCTTTGACCTCCTTCCGAAACCGAAAGAGTTCCCTTTCAGCCTCCTCGGCTTTGAAGTGAGAGATACGCGACTCCCGGAAACTTCCGTCGAGCACCGCATTGAACACCCTTATCCCCTGCACGAACTTAAGATCGGAAAGGGAAACAAAAAAAAAATATAATTTAGATCAAAGTTCAAAGGATAAACCTCGTTGATTAAGCTGGAGCCTTCGGCGACTACTTTCCTCCTCGACTCTTCCTCCAGCGACTTATGAGTAGTAAAACCGGGAGGAGGGTCGGCGAAAAAGTCGCTGGGAAGGGGAACCTCGCTGGTTCCACTCCTTTCCCCTGGGGAGAAACCAGGGTTTCATTCTGGCAGCGGAAGGTTTCCCAAGACGTTCTCGGAGGCAAATCCCTTGCCTTTCCGAGAGTTCTGAGACCTGATTCTCTGCCTCTGAGCAGGCAAGACATCAATGACTGGTTTTACGCCATACAGAACGTCCAGAGGCTGAGAGACGGCTCGAGATCGATGGAGCTCCACCGCGCTTCGAATCCTTTCGACGGTAAAGGAATTCCAGAAGAACGGCCTGCTGCGGAGAAGATCTCGCTTGGCAAAAAGATAGGCAGGAGTCGGCAGAAGGATCCTGTTCACTGCAAGATAATAAAAAAATCGTCTTCGCATGTTTTCAAGGTATCAAAACGAAAAATATAGCTATTCGTATTACCACGGGTGAAGTTCCACTCACGACGGAATATGTGGAGGTAGCTCTCCTCGACAGACTCCCCATCTATCCGGACAAAGAAAAAGCGCTCGAACCATGCCTTAGGATGTGAAGTGTGCCCCTGAATTATAGCCATACCCTTCTTTGGCGCCATGCGGTATGAGCCATCGATCCCCGTTCCTCTCGTAAACCAAAATCCCTCGAAGTCGCTAGGGTTAAGGTCCATTCCTAGCTCGTAACTCATGATCAACACGCCAAGCCAATGCTGCAAGGCCGGAACGCTTAGCTGGCTGATCGAAAGCCCAAAGTGGCGAAACGCGCGGACGATGGTACCAAGGATCGGAAACCACATACGGTAATACACCAAGAAGGCCTCGTAGCAAGTAAAGAAACCTTTCGGAGGGTTCTTCGCCCTCTCGTTGCCATTCAGGATCCAAAATACAACTCCACTTGGGATCTGGTAAAAGTCCCTGAGAGTCATGAGGTATTCGGAAGAGACCATGCTCGGTGCAAGGGGTAAGTTTGACCTCACGGGCCTCTTAGTACTCAGAATGTCTTGCGAAGGCGGAGGGGAGCCACAAAGAGCTTTGTAGTACGCATCCTTGGCTTCTTCCTCAACTTCGAACTCTTCTTTCGAGGCGATCACCTCATTGGCAGAAGAGTCACCCGAAGATGAGTGTGAGGAAGAATTCCTCTTTGAAGATCCTTTTCTTGAAGACATTTTCTTTGAGCAAAGAGAGATCTTGGAGAAAAAATTCCTATCTTGGAGAAATCTTTTCTTAAGGGAAGAAGTGAGTAAAGAATTTGAAAAACTTACTTCCCTTACTTATACAATTTTTTTCCTTCTTTTTTACTATTCACCTTCGATTTTTCGACAAACGATTACGTCTTAATTCCACCTAGAACAGACCATACCGCAAGCTAGAGACTAGCACCCAGGTCCACGGATCCTAGCAAGCTGGGGGGCTAACTGTTGGGGTCAAAATCGGTCACGACGGAATCGATGTCCGAAAGTCCTTAGAAAAACCTAATCTCGGTCAAAACTACAAAAGCCGAGAAAATGAACAGCCGAAACGGATCGCCCGGCGGGCTCGGCCACGACACGGGCCAGCTCGCCCGGCTAGCACGGACGTGTTGCCGGTCGAGTCGCCGGCGAGCTCGGCCATGACACGGGCCAGCTCGCCCGGCGAGCACGGCCGCATTGCCGGCCGAGTCGCCGGCGAGCTCAGCAGTGACACGGGCCAGCTCGCCCGGCGAGCACGGCCGAGTTGCCGGTCGAGTCGCCGGCGAGCTCGGCCGTGACATGGGCCAGCTCGCCCGGCGAGCACGGCCGTGTTGCCGATCGACTCGCCGGCGAGCTCGGCCGTGACACGAGCCAGCTCGCCCGGTGAGCACGGCCATGTTGCCGGTCGGCTCGCTCGATCGTGCCGCGGATCGGCTCGCCCGGCGAGCGCGGCCAATTCTCTGTGGACCATTCCGAACCCGGTCCCATCCCATAACCATGCATCTTCGTCCGAAGTTTCCGTAACTCAGTCTTCAGGTCCGTGGATACGACACCAATGTTCCGTCTAAAAAACATCGTCGAAAGTCAGGGTTCCGTTGGAAGAACCTTGCCTATACCAACTGCTACTTCGCGAGTAAAATCGTAAAAACGCTAAAGTCTCGATACGGCCAAAAGAGGGTACGAATCCAAAGAGGGTCCGAATTGCGGACAACGGCCCATCTTTGGTCCCAAAAGACTTGAACCCAAAAACTGGTATGACGGTTTATCGCATCCGCGGGAAGAGATAAATGTCAAATTTCCGAAGATAATCACAAAGAAGAAGGAAATATGGAAAAGCCCGCTTCGCGACAAATCCGGCCCGAGAAGAGGTAAACCGACCTAAGGAGGAGTATATAAGGAGGACCTAGGACGAAGAGAGAAGAGAGGAGCATTCTAAGAGCAAACTTAATACTTAGAGAAATTTAGGCATTTTTCTGTTTTTACTATCGAGCTGCGACTCGACTAGGTTAGAACTTAGGTGGCTAGACTAGCGAACATACCGACAGCTCTCGTGGCCTAGGATCTTACCTGTTGTTCACTCTCAAACGCGAATTCGGAAGTAAGACCTCTTTGTTCTCTTTTCGCTTTTTTACAATTTATTACTTTTGAATCTTTCATATTTATTGTGTTGTGCGTGGACCAGCAGATAACCGGGACCTTCAGGGAAGGCTAGATTAACTTGGCTTTCCTCTGATTAACAAAACTTGACGGTGTGAATTTCGTTTCTCACCCTCACTAGATCAGCTCTCTCCTTACTCTAGCAAGAATCTTAGCCCAATAAGAATGGTTTCAGGATGAGACTGAAGCTATCGCTTATATCTAACAATCCTAGGGCAAGTTCTAGGTAGCTAATCTAGAATCAGGCATTAATGACAATTCTAATGATTCTTATCACAACTCAGCAATCTATAGTTGGGGCTAATCCCTCATAACCTATTTAAACCCTAAAATCTAACAATGGAACTACTCAGACATGGCCAATCAATTCATAACAGCAATAAGGTAAGAAAACTTCATAGATAAATAGATAGATATCAATGGAGTTCCAATCACAAATCTCTTTGGATGTTCTTTCCAATCTACTAAAATTCCTAAAAAACCTTTGCTGTGAAATAAGTAAAAGAAGAAAGCACACTTTGCCTCTAACATGTTGGCAAAGCTTATATAATTAGGTTAAAGCTCATCAGGGGTAATCTTGTAAATTGGTGAAGACTTGGGCTCTAAGTCGGCTGAGAACAAACCGAAGGATGGATCGAACACGCGACCCGGCTGAGTTGGACCGAACAAGCGACCAGCTCGGCCATCCGCCGAGCTGGAACGATCGTGCAGATCCCTCCTTCGGGATTAGAACGAACCTGCTCTTGTTTCATCTCGATCGGCGTCACCGTTGAAAATTTACGATTTAAAAACCACAAGAACTCGTTCTCTCGAATAACATTTGGATCGATCGTGTAAAACAGCAACGGTTAGCTGAACACCTCGAATTTCCAACGTTATACGGGGAATTGAATGTCCTTCGGAATCGACGTCGTTTCGAAAGCACTCTTTTTATAAAATCGTAAAAGCACCTAAGTCGGAAAACGGCCCGAAAAGACCTAGAATTCGGCTAAGAGCCCACTTACGATTTTATACCAAATCAAGCTCAATCGTTATAACAGTTTATCTTTTGTTATGCATGAGAAGATAAATGTCATGTTCGGAGGATAAATGTGAAGTTTTCAAAGATAAACACGAAGATCGAAGGAAAATTGAATATTGCCGCGAAGCGATAAACTCGACCGAGGGCAGAAAGGGAAAGAGAAAACCACCTCTAGGAGGAGTATATAAGGACGTCGAGGTTGAAAAGGCAAGGGGACAATTCTTTTTACTCTTAAAACTCTCTGCACTTAGAAACTTTTGGCACTATTCTCGACATGTTCTGTTTCTATGACTGGCATCCGATTACCAGAGGAACTCGCACAGGCAGTTCGATCTCTTGGATCACTCTTTCAATCGAACTACGTTCGGCTTGATCCTCGAAAGGGGTACGTAGGCAGCCTTTCATAAGGTTCAGTCCGAAATCAAATCAAAACCTTTTTTCATATCTTTTTCGTTTGTTGTTATCGAGCTACGACTCAACTAGGTTTAAATTTTTTGGTCATTAGAACTAGAGAACTCGCTGACAGCTCTTGCGGCCGAAGCTTTTGTAATCTTTTGTAATGATCGCAACGCTCTTACGCGGATTCGAAATAAGATCAACTCTTTCTAAACTCGCTTTATTGTCTTTACATATTTTCCGCATTTATTTGGTTACTTGTCGTTGGCTCTTGCAGAGAATCCGGGACCTCTGGGAAAGTTAGGGTTTCTTACCTTTCCTAATTTAAAAAAAAAATCGACGGTGTGAATTTTGGTTCTCACAGTTTGGCGCTAGAAGGAGGGGAAGGAAGATCATAAATAAACTGAATTGTCTCCTCTCTAAGTATTTGAAGAGCATCTACTTTAACAATGGGAACTTTCTGTTTGCATCCCTGGGCGAAAGGCTCCGAATTACTTTAACTCATAGCCGAAAAACGCTTGATCAAAACGATGTCTGGAAATATGAAAGAAAAAATCGCAGTTTGCAACATTGCTGGTAAAACAATTCCAGTAGTGCTCGAAAAAAATCGAAAACCTATCCGCGACTTTTCGCCACTGGAAGTGCTACGAAACGAGCTCGCGATTTCTCTGTCTAAACATAAAGGGAAACGATAAATTTTATCAAACCCCGTAAGTTTGGCTCATTACCGAGCTAAAGAAGTTTCAATGCGTAAGGGTTTTACCAAAACACGTTTTACGAAAACTTATCGGAAAAGTAAAACTTGTTCTCCCAAAAACCGCAGAAAAACCCTAGGTTAATCGCGGAGTAAGGAAGCACAGAAAATCGGGTACAGAACTCGCCGCTGTACTTCTTCCGAATATCTTGAGGAAAAACCCTAGGTTAGTCGTGGAAAAAGGAAGCTCAGCAAATCGGGTACATAACTCGCCGCTGTAATTCTTCCGAATATCTTTCGTAAAAACCCTAGATTAATCGTACAAAAAGGAAGCGCGGCAAATCAGTTACGAAACCCCCATGGCTGTATTTCTTCCAAATAACTTACAGAGAAACGAAGATGATATCTATAGAATCACTCGAAACCTAAAACGGCTGACGAAGACTAGATAAAGCAAAACATGAGATCGTATCCCCACCGCTAAAACGTTTTCTGAAGCCTAAGATTTCGTAAGATTTCAAGTATCACTTCCATAGTAACAAATTCCGCGAGTTGTCGATGTTTGTCACCTAAATCTTACTTCGGAAAAAACTACTCGAAACTTCCACGGATCAATCCCACGGATTAGAGAAAAACTTCTAACTAAGTTTGGTTGCAATAATTAACCTCGTCATGGCTCTCGTATAGCCAAAACTTGAAAACCTCTTTACAGAACAACTCTCGTAAAAATTATGCACGACAACATCTTGCGAAATAACCTTCGCAAAAATTAAGCTTGACAACATTTTGAGAAACAACTTTCGTAAAATTAAAATCGATAACATTTTGCGGAATAACTGTCGTAAAATTAAACTCGATATTATTTTTCGGAAAAACTTTCGTAAAACTAAAATTGGCAACATATGACAACCTTCGAAAATCTAACAACGATCGTAGAAAAAGAGTATCGGATAAGGAAAGAGATGGAGCGAAATCTGGGAATCAAAATTCCCCCATCCGCCTCTCTCCACGGTCTCATAATCCATCGTCTCGCGCCTTGATCTGTGGCTCATCACCTGGCGAGTCTTCCTGATCATCCTTGGCATCTCTCGATCGTCCCTGGCTATTCCTAAACGCTAAAAAGTTTTCGACGAGATGCTTATTCATTTTCGTAAATCCAATGATACTAAGATTGAAACATGGATCACAAAAACTGCAATATTGGCAGCAGCCAAAACGTGGCCAGGAAAGCAGAGAAGTCCAGGTAGAATCAATATTCTTGTTATTCGAAGTGGGCAGACAGACACGAAAAGAGTAAGGGCAAATAAGCAAGTAAAACGGAGAAGAGGCTAACCCGAATCTTCGAGAGAACTAAGGTAATTCCGACTTGAAATTTTTGAAATCAGACTTGGAATTTTAGTAGGAAATTACTAAGAAATAAAAACGCCTTTGAGACTGCCATTGAACTTTAGGGAACTTAAAACCTAGGTGGATAATCTAGCGAACTAAGTCTTAGGCAATTTTTCCTGTCTCGATATATCGTTCCATAACTTTTCAGCCAGATCTTGCTAACCGATCTATACTCTCTGAAAATCAAGAAACGATCACCACGCATATCCAACTCGCTTCCTAAAGAGAGAAAAAACTAGAGACACGAACGTCGTCTTAAAACCGATTCATTTCTAGCGATTTTCTTAAAACTGACATATTCCAAGTTGTCAACCTGGAAACAACCAAATCATAGTCCCATCGTTGTCTTTAAATCGACCTGGATTGTCGATCATTCCAAACCTCAGAAGAAGAAACGTACACAACCCTTCAAAGTATCGGTTCAACCGTTTTCTTTCGTAAAAAAAAAGGGGGGAGTAGGTACGTATACTATACTCATATACTCCCAAACTTTAAATTTTTTTGCAAATCGTCAAGAAAACGCTTTTGTCAAAGCAAATCGTCTGAAATAGGCAAACAACAATGTAAAATTCGTCTAAACGCTAGCAACATATCCAGACGATCTTGAACATAATCTCAAAGACTATACAGCATTTCTTGTCGTATAGAAAACCTGTACCAATATCGAACTGAAAATCTACGATTAGCCAGAGTCTTGAAGCCCTTTCCGGCTATATAAAGCCAGTTTCAAATAAAAATTTCTACGAGAAATCTTCAAGCACCAAAGTATTTCTTTCAGTTTCCGTTGAACCAAGTGAGTCAGGGAAAAGCATCGAAAACATTTGCGACGAAGAAAACTCGAGATTAAATCTAGAATCGAGCACATTAAAGGGAAAACTTTCTTCCCGATCGTTGGCTAGATCTACCTCTGGTTGACCAATTCGTTCCAGAAACGAATTTGTCATGAGAATCCTCTCAAAAAACCTATGAAAAACGTTCTGCAACTAGATCATAATGAAATAAACTTCGGTAACACTCCATGAGTAACTCCAAGGAACTTTCACCTAAGATCGAAATCACAGAAGTAACTTTTCTCGTAAAACCCGAAGAAACAACGCTACTTTGACATATGTATACATATCACCGATTTACAACTTTCAGAAAACCGGTCCCCATTACTTACGCGAAAAATCCTTCGTACAATCAGATCAAGTCTTACGAAGAAACTTTCGAAAGTAAACATAACAGGTTTTACGAAGATGTATATTTTGTGTAGAAAACACAAAGCTGTAAGATCTGACTTTCGATGATCAATCTAAACTTTATCTCTTCGCATTACGATCTAATAGATCTCATTTTTTAGCCCTGCCGCTCGCTGGTTTCTGCCTTTCTTTTCCCTCGGACACATCCGAGAAGGCAAACATCCCGCAGCTGACTCCACACTGGTTATGTAGCAAAACTCTTGGGGTTCGTCTTCCTCAGACAAAACCGAATCGATTTTCATAAGACTATATGTAACATTACACGAAATATTCGTCGTATAACTGAGACCTAGAGCGGAGAACCGTTTTCTATGACTATCAGCCATATTAACACGGACAACCCCAGCAAACTTGGCCTATCAATCTCGACAAGCGCTCTTTGTCCCTCGGTCAATTTTGCCTTCCAGTAAAAGTCCGAACCAGAATTCGGCATCCCCTTTAAAGATAATCTTAAACTAACATGACCTTAATGTTAACACGAAAGTACCATGGTCTAATGCCTGACCTTCAACGTCCTTGGCTATCTAAGTGAACACATCCTTCACGCTAAGCCAAAGTATTTGAGAAACCATCGCTCCATCACTTAACGGCTAAACGACGATCTGCGATTTGTCTAAAAAAATCATGTGACTATTAAGAAAATAATTATCGTTTAACCCATAGTGGGAAATCATATGATAAATTCTTTGTAACAAAACTCAGTCCTAACAACCAAACGGTTAACGAAAAACCTAAACTTGTGGACAGTCGACCAAGTTCAATACGTTCCACCGATAACATTAAAGCCCGCGTTGTTTTGCCCGTAAAATGCGGCATGTAAAGAAAACTCGTAACAGAGCTCCTAGAGCTATAAGAAACATCTTCAAATGTACACGAAATAGATCTCGGAAAGCCAACACTGCACAAAGCACTTTGAAGGAAAACACTTCTACCCAACGACAAATTTACGCGACCCCTCAGTCCTAATTCCTCGATCGTAAATCAAATTAGTAGCATCCAAACGGGAACAAACAATTTTGGCTGCGAACATCCGTAGACAAACCAGAATTTTCTCAAACGCAGGGCTAAGACTAAACCCTTGCAAGAGATGCTCGATTCCTACCATACAAGTCACGTAAGCCGAGAACATATCGCGGACTTTAAAGAGGGATGGAATCAGGTCATAAACGATACAGGAAACGTAAGCCGAAGTAGTCATCGCACCCCCTAAAGCCGTGATTAGACCTAGGTCTTGCCGTAAACCCAACACACTGGTCTCTAACATCTCTAGGCATAGTATCAAACACCCTGGTACGAGATCCCAATAACAGTTCACACAGAGTTAGATTACGAGATGACAACTCGTAGTCTTCCCTCTACACCAATTTAAAATGCCATCGGCTGCAACATGCCTGATAACCTCTACACGACATATAAACTGGACCGTAAAGGTCTCACTGGAAAATAGGTCTTAAAAATCTCAACTCCAGGGCGAACTACGAAAGGCTTGATCCCTTTGACAAGTGTTCGTAGGCAGCCTTCACAAGGCGCAGCCCCAATCTTATCGCATTCCACTCTCTGAAGAACAAGATGACCACTTACGACGGACCTTTTCAACCATTAATTCTGTCTAACTTTCCTAACTTGCCTAACTTGCCAAGCCACTCGCTAGAACCTCACGCTAAAACCTCACAATTCTAACGAGCTGGGGGGCTAACTGTTGGGGTCAAAATCGGTCACGACGGGTTATGTCTAAAAGTCCCCGGAAAATATTTCTCAAAATGTAAATTTCGTATAATTTTTATTGAAAAGGTTATACGACGAGTTATTGATATATTTTATCGACAACAACACGCAAACATTGTTGGGGTCAAAAACAGTTATCTCGAAATAAACGTCCAAAAATTGCGTTTCTATACGAAATCTTTCTCAACACACTATCGATAAAAGAACCTGAGGAAACGACTCGAGAGAAATGGGTCACGGAACCAAACACGCAGTCCAACTAGTTCTTTCGGACCTTTTGAGGTGCAAACTCGCTTTATTGTCTTTACATATTTTCCACATTTATTTGGTTACTTGTCGTTAGCTCTCGCAGAGAATCCGGGACCTCTGGGAAAGTTAGAGTTTCTTGACTTTCCTAATTTAAACGAAAATCGACGGTGTGAATTTTGGTTCTCAAACGGAGGTTTAAGCTTTCGAAATATACAAACTTAGAACCCGAAGGTTGGTCTCGTAACCCGTAGGTCATGTAAGGATTCGAAGGTTGTTTGGAAACCTGGAGGTTCTTCTTTAGATCCTGAGATCGTATTTGGACCCGGTGTTAGGGCATTTTTGTGTAGGATCTTTGTGAGTACTACGGAACGATGGATAAGGCTTAGATTTCGGGAATTGTATTTGAGAGAAACAGGCTTGAAGAGATGTTTTATTAGATAGAACAAGCCGGAACTACAATGTTTGGTGTATAAACCCTAGTTCTAGCCGCCTAGCTTTACTACCTAAGTCTTGAAGTGTCGATCCCTTGCTGTAGGATTTACGCTCCCCTTATATAGTTGTTTTAGGTCGGCCTTAGTCGGTTTGAGTAGGTTAAACTATTCCAAATTCGGAAATATGGAAGGTTCTCCTTATCGGAAGATTTCCATTTCTCCCGGAGGAAGGAATGGTCACGAGGGTCGGACCCGGAGTGTCTCCTAGCGGGGACCTGGAGCGTCTCCTAGCGGGGACCCAGAGCGTCTCCTAGCGGGGACCCGGAGGCCGGTGTCCTGCCTGGGGTCTAGAGGAATTCAACACCTAAGTATTTTCCCCAATAGTTTGCCCTTTATTTTTCGATTTTATCATCGAACTCGGGTAATAACCTGTGCACTCAAGTCAATCATGGTTGCTCATTCTAAGCAGGATTCCCTTGGGCAGGACATCGCTCCAATAATCCCGTTATCCTGGATTCCTCTCAGGACGGAGCCGTATCCTGAACCCGGAGGAGGACTGGTTCCCTTGTGGTAGGCCGGGGCCTATCAATGTCTTCTTGAGTCTCTTGGAGATGATGAATCCTGGAGGCTTGGTGATCTCTCAAGAAATGGCCAGAGCACTTGAATGTGATTATTGATAGACTACGGATTTGATCCATTTTCATCCATAGTTTATAGGTTTTTTTACTAATAATTATTATATTATAGAGTCTGTTTATTATATTTATAAGATCAGGAGTGTTTTGGAGATAAGTGATGATTTTGGAGCATTTTGGAGATATTTGGAGCAAGCACCCGAGATGACCATCGAGCTCGACATCGGTCGATATTGGATAGTTAGAATCGATCGATACGCATGACTTGGTATCGATCGACAGCGAAGCGCGCAAAAAGCCCGTTTGGTCACAGCCGACTTGAAGCCCAAGACTTCACCATTTTACAAGATTACCCCTGACGAGTTTTACCCTAATTATATAAGCTTTGCCGCCATGTTAGAGGCAACAGGAAATTTGCCAGAGATCTAGATGGACACACCATTCATGTTCACAACAAGGATATCAGAAGACTTTTGGAAAGAGCTTCAAGAGATGAGCCCACCTACATATGTCTTCCTGAACATGCTAGCTCATTCACACAGACAAAGTTGGTACCAGAGATCTACACCAAGGACGAGATCAATGAGATGTTCTATAGTATTATGGTGAACATGAGAGGAACAAAGAAGCTTTCCAGATGAAGCTTGATGGTGTCTACTATCCATTGAATGATAGTATCAGTTGGCTAACTACTTGCATGGAGGAGATGAAGCAAGACATAGCCAGAATTCAGAACGCGACCGACGTTGCTCGACCTCCATCGATCGACAGAAGATAACCACCATCGATCGACAGGCACCATCACACATCGATCAACAGGCACCATCACGCATCGATCGATAACAATCCGCCACGCCCACACACGATGAAGTCTCAACCAGATTTCCACACCAGAGAAGAGATAGATCAGTTGGTAGAAGGGATCTATAGAGCTCTTGAAACTACAGAGGAGAGGCTTGATTGGAGATGTGATGACATCGATTTCCCAATGGATCTTAGCATTAGTGCTTTGACCTCCAAGGTTGAAGCTATACAAGGGGAGTTGGTGGAGATTCAGAGTTACATTGCCCGTTGACCAGAAGAATCGCTATCGATCGACAGACGCAACAATAAATCGATCGACATTCACAATCACACATCGATCGACAGTGATACAAACCGAGGTCGGCTAGTACCATAGATGACATCCGACATGTCCAACAAAAATTACCATGGAGAGGAGATCTCAGCTAACACTTACGCCGCACTTACCAGACATCAGTTCAACCTTGAGAGTCTTGGTGAAAGATTGCAGAGGATTGAAAACACAACTGCAACAAGGAAGGATAAATGGCGCAGAGGAGATGAAGCAATGAGAGACTTCACTGGTACATGGTTCAACAAGCGCAAAGAAGAGATGGATACTTGCTTTCCACAAGTCCCAATTCTCAACATTACTAGCCAAAACCCCTCCAAAGTCAAGCTGAATGACTATAACAAAGCGCTGAGTGCGAAGCAACCCACTATTAGGTAATATTTATTAAGTTTTTATTGATATACTATTTATGTTGTTTTCAATTATTGCAGGTCATACAAATAAAAAAAAACAACAAAAAGAAGAAGAACCGAGTAGACGATTGCCATAAGTATCGACCGACGCGAACCTGTCGACATCGATCGACATTGTCTTACCTGCATCGACCGATATCAACATCCATAAATTGGTCGACATTCATTCCGGTCTGGTATATCGTTATTACTTGTTACATTGAGTCCTTATGATTTATTTCCAACCAAAACTCCAACTGAATTTACACTGGGGACAGTGTAGTTTAACTCTGGGGGGAGGTTAACTGATATTTATTTACTTATTAGTCTTATTAACATTTTTTCAAATTAAGTTATTATTTAGTCAAGAAAGGGATTATGAACTTATAGATTTTGCTAGATATCTAACCACTCTTTAGCACAGTTCTAGACTTACTAATTGCAGATAGTACTAATAATACTAAAGTGGATCAACCTGTCAACTATCCACTCTTGCTGAGATTGTTTTGAAGGAACCAAAGCTCACCTCCAAAACTAAACCTGACACAACTGCTTGTCTTGGGGCTTGGTATACATGGGATCAGATTCTTCAAACAAGTCTGGAAGGTAAAGCCTTGTGTATATAGATTTATCACCCTTTCTCTCTCTATTTTATATATATATATATATAATGTATATCTATTAAAGATTTATTAGGAAGGAATTCGAACAGGACTTGGTGGCTAGAACCATTAAGGCTTGCTTCATAAGAACTTCATAGGAAAAGGATTAGAACAAGACTTGGTGGCTACAACCATTAAGGCTTGCTTCATAAGAACTTCATAGGAAAAGGATTAGAACAAGACTTGGTGGCAACCACCATTAAGGCTTGATTCATGGAAGCCTGTCCAATCTTGGTCAATGATCTTGCATATAAAGCAGACTTTGACTAAGAGAGAAAATTAGTAGAGAGAGAGGATATGAACTAATGTTTACCTGCAGGTCCAGATACTTGTTTGAGAATCCTTGCATCAT
>NC_027756.1:31871018-31926156 GCF_000695525.1 Brassica oleracea var. oleracea
GACTTCTTAGATGTGGATTGCAATATTGTAGAGGTGATGCTTCTAAGTTTTAAATCATGTCAGTCCCTGCTGTTTTTAAAACCTTTTTCAGAGAGACTGTCTGTTTGTTTTGCCTGAGGACAAGCAAAAGGGTAAGTCTGGGGAGTTGATAGACTATGGATTTGACCCATTTTCATCCATAGTTTATAGGTGTTTTTACTAATAATTATTATATTATAGAGTCTGCTTATTATATTTATAAGATCAGGAGTGTTTTGGAGCATTTTGGAGATATTAGGAGCAAGCACCCGAGATGACTATCGAGCTCAACAATCGGTCAATATTGGAGAGTTAGAATCGATCGATACGCATGACTTGTATCTATCGACAGCAAAGCGAGCAGAAAGCCCGTTTGGTCACAGCCGACTTGAAGCCCAAGACTTCACCATTTTACAAGATTACCCCTGACGAGTTTTACCCTAATTATATTAGCTTTGCCGCCATGTTAGAGGCAAAGTGTGCTTTCCTTGTGCTTTCATTGTTTTACTATTTTCACAGCAAAGGTTTTTAGGATTTTGATAGATTGGAGAGAAGATCCAAAGTTATAATTTGTGATTGGAACTCCATTGATATCTATTTACTATCCTAATGAAGTTTTTATACTTAACTGATGTTATGAATTGCTTAGCCATGTCTGATTAGTTCCATTGTTAGATTTTAGGGTTTAAATAGGTTAGGAGGGATTAGCCCCAACTATAGATTGCTGAGTTGTGATAATCATCTTTAGGATTGTTCATTAATGCATGTGTCTAGATTAGCTACCTAGAACCTACCCTTGGATTGATTGACAAAAGCGAGAGCTTTATTCTCATCTTGAAAACATTCTAATAGAACTATGTTTCTTGCCATGAGCAAGGCGAGAGATGATCTACTGAGCTTAGTAAGCCTTCATTCAACCTGCGCATAAAGCTTGACTAGAGCGCGTCGATCGATATCACACTTGAATAATCGATCGACGGTGCAAAAGGTGTATCGATCGATATCCCCATAGGATTATCGATCGACACTTTCTATTGATCAAAATAACGAGAGTTGAGATCATTAGATCTAGTTAATAGACAAGTCAATACATGCGAGAGCTGATTGACTAGTTGATTAAAGTAGTTGAGCTTTACATTATCATGCATGCAACTCATTAGGCATTTGTAGGATTATAGTCCCAATTTTCCTGAATAAAAACTCTAAGTCTAGCTATTTCCTTTTTAAGCACCAAAACCTCAAACCTGCTATTGAACAAACACTTGTTTAATATAAAACTGCTATTTACATTTAAAAACTGTAAAAAAAAATTTTGCTTAACAAATCATATTAAATTCATTAGGTTCACTAGCTCCATGTGAATTCGATCCCTAAGTACTACAACTCGACCTCTTATTTGAGAGAGTATAAATCATTCCTTAGGGTAATTTGAGTGGTATCAATTATTGAAGTAGACCCGAAGCTGGTGCGAGATTTTTGTGGAAGGGTTCCAGATGCTTTAATGGGCATGTCACATGCTCGTCCATTTCGAGGTTTCAGACTAGAGGTAGGATATGGTGGATCTTCTGGTTCTCCACATGCGACAGGAAGGGAGACGGCATTGAAGAAGTCTCGAATCTGTTCCCCCGCGTAGCGTTCTATTTATGGTGCATGGAGAAATCATCTAGGGTTGATGACCTTAGCCTTTTTGCTGCAAACTTTCCACTTTCATTTCTTCTCTTCTTCCTAAAGATCTTCGGTGATTCAAGCTCGGATCTTCATTTCTTCCAGGTAATCCTTTTTTTCCCCTCTTTATTCTTGTTTCGAGTCTTTAGAATGAGAGACAAATCAGACCCCGCCCTTGGCTCTTCTTCGATAGACAGTAGGGTTCGGTTAAAGAATAAGGTCGGAGTCGAACCTCTTGAATCCATGGATTCCTCAGATCTTTCTTTGGATCTGACCTTGGAAATCGAGAGCCTTAATTATCCTGCCGCCAAAGGCGCGCCGCCGGCTGCTGAGGCTGAGAGGTTACCTCCGATGGGTCCTCTTTCGATAATAGGGGTAGAGGAGGTCGCGAGCTAGAGAGAGAAGTTTCAGCTTGCCGACGACGTCGTCATTCGAGTTCCTGACCCTATCGATAGGGTTTCGGACTTCGACGAGATACCAGTTTACGAAGGCTTTTTTGAGTCGGGTTTTAGGGATCAAATCCCCACGTTGGTGGCAAAGGTGTCGGAAGTGCTGGGGATCTCTCCGGGTCAGCTAAATCCTCCCTCCTGGAGGACTATGATAGCCATGCAGAATCTAGGTGACCTGGAGGATCTTGTCATTGGAGTTGCCGAAGTCCTATATTCTTACTCGATTTCTCCTTTCAACGGCAGAGAACAGAGGTATCATCTGCATCCTCGCAATAAAGAGCTCCCAGTTCATGAAATCTCGAAGAAAGAGAAGAAGTGCCATCAGGTTTTCGATGGTCTTTGGACCGAAAAGTTTGCTTTCATGCATCTTCCGAGGTTTTCCTCTGTATGGCGTGTAGCTGGTGGGTTATAGGAATCGTGATGGCTGTTTTTAGCAATATGATACTAATAATTTTCGTTTCCTCTTGCTGACGCGCCTCGCTTGGATTCCTCCCTAGGAAAAAGAACGACTGAACAAGTGCTGAAGCTTCCCATTGAGCTACTAGATCCCTTTCCTTGTGAGCAGAGAAGTGTTAGAATGTTGCAGCATCTGGGGTAAGTCTTTCTTTCCTCTCGTTTTTTCATGGACAGTTCTTGAGTCATGTTGGTGCTGTGCTTCAGGTAATATGTCAGGATCCAAGGGCGAGGAAGCACTGGAGGAGTACAAGAAAGCCTTCGAGGTAATGTCAGCAAAGAGGGCTGCTCCTAAGCGGTCTGCCCCTGCTGAGAATGATGATGACGTTCAGTTCATCAGGAGCAACAAGCGCAAACAATAGCTGCTCCAGCTCCCTCTTCCTCTAAGAAGTCTAAGGCTTCAAGATCTACTCCTAAGATCTCTCCGTCATCATCGTGTGAGTCGGGCACCGTACTCACCAAACTCAATACCAAGGTGTTCCCTTCGACCCATTGTCTCTGCCAGAAGATGACTCTCTTGCAGCCATTCGATCTCTCCAGAGCGATCTTCTCTAGGTAACGTATTGCTCTTTTTTTTCATTTTGTTCGATATTTTGAATTTTGTTTGATGATTAGACCATTTTTGTGCAGGCGATGTCTCAGATATTTCACCTCGGGGAGAGGATGGACGATCAGGCTTCAATCAAGGCCGACATGGATGCTCTAGCTTCCCAGTTGCATGAGGAGAAGGATAACGTTTTGGCAAAGAAGAAAGAGATCAAGGCTTTGAGGCTCAAGGTGAGGAACCAGGATGAAGCAGGGATGATGGCAGCATCGGAGAACATCTCCTTGAGGGAGCAGCTGGAGCGTCGGGAGGAAGAGATATGTGATCTGAGGTGCGCTGCAGAAACTTTCGATATTTAGAAGGCTATGGCGGTAAATGGTGCCAAGGTGGTGGCTCGCTGGGAGCTAATAAGGGAGTGGCTCAATCATCATATCGATGGCTAGAAGCCTGCAGTCGCGCTGGAGCAGTACAAGATGGTGAAGACCTCCGAGGCCCAGCTCCAGCGACTTCCTGCTCCTTCCTTCGAGGAAGAGCCATCAGTTCCTGGCGAGATTGAGGCAGAAAAGACTCTTGAACCTACTGCCGATGATCCTCCTGCTGACTGATCCCCGATCTTTTTCTTAACTTTCAACCCCTTGTAGGGGTTTCTTTTGTGTTGTACCCACCCTCTGTGAGAGTTTTAAAACTTTTTTATAGGCCTTCGAGCCGTTTTATTTTGTTTTTGAACAATGGCCCTGCTATAGTCTTTTCTCTTTATAAGAGAATGTTCTTCGGATTCATTCTTGAGTTGTGTCGATTCACTTCGTCTAGTAAATCTCTTTAGATGTTCGCTACGCTGACCTTCAGGACATGATCTCCTTTTGCGAGGACGTCTTCCGACGCGTTGTCCATCCTTCCGTAGGCAGGTTGCTCATGATTTCTTAAGAGACAACAAATCTTATCTTCTAAACCCATAGGTTAGGCATTGGGATCCTGAGAGTGGGTCGAACCAGAGCATTTCCTTATAGCTAGAAAATGTCGTTAGGACTTGGAGGTTGCTCTTAGGTTTCCGTAGGGGCCCCAGACCTAGAGGTTATAGCTGGAACCTGCAAGATTAACTTTGAATCCGGAGGTTTAAGCTTTCGAAATATACAAACTTAGAACCCGAAGGTTGGTCTCGTAACCCGGAGGTCATGTAAGGATCCGAAGGTTGTTTGGAAACCTGGAGGTTCTTCTTTAGATCCTTTGTTCGTATTTGGACCCTGTGTTAGGGGATTTTTGTGTAGGATCTTTGTGAGTACTACGGAACGATGGATAAGGATTAGATTTCGGGAATTGTATTTGAGAGAAATAGACTGGAAGAGATGTTTTATTAGATAGAACAAGACGGAACTACAATGTTTGGGGTATAAATCCTAGTTCTAGCCGCCTAGCTATAATCCCTTCCTTTAGGTTTTAGGTTCCCCTTATATAGTTGTTTTAGGTCGACCTTAGTCGGTTTTGAGTAGGTTAAACTCTTCCATATTCGGAAATATGGAAGGTTCTCCTTATCGGATGTTTTCTTTTTCCCGGAGGAAGGGGGTGGTCCCTGGGACCGGACCCGGGGTACTTCCTAGCAGGGACCCGGGGCGTCACCTAACGGGGACCCAGAGGCCGGTGTCCTGCCTTGGGTCTGGAAGAATCCTATACCTGAGTATTTTTCTCCAACACCCAGAGGTTCTTTTTTAGATCATGAGATCGTATTTGGACACGGAGGTCATGCGGGAACCTGGAGGTTCTTCTTTAGATCATGAGATTGTATTTGGACCCGGAGGTCATGCGGGAACCTAGAGGTTCTTCTTTACATTTTGAGATCTTATTTGGAACCCGGATGTTATATGGGAACCCAGAGGTTTTCCTTTAGATCATGAGATCGTATTTGGGCCCGTAGTTCTTGTGGGAGCCCAGAATGTTTGGTTTTGCAGGGACCGTACTCCACCTTCCTAGGAAAGACTATTACTGGTACATGTTCGGATCTCGTCTTATGCCGCTCGGAAGCTGGCCACTATCGATCTCCTATGTTGCATGCAGCTTCTGCAGGAAGCCACTATTAGACTTAGGGGGGTGCTTGTGTGGATCTACCTGGTGTAGTGACCCAAGCGCCAAACTTTACTGCTTTCCACGTCTTGATAAAAAGGGTTTTTAATGTGCTCCCATACTTTTGAACTTTTCACCATGTATTTCACATTACTTTTGCAATTATACCTTGTGTTCCCTGTATTTTGTAGCACATAGCGTTTTAATACATGTACTTTTCACATGTGGTACTCTAGGGACCCCGATACGCCTTACACTATATCGAGGCTTTAGGTTGTTTTGACAACATACTTAGGTTTGCGCAGACCATTCCTGCTTTATGTCTCATACCCATTTGTTTTTCTGTGGACGTGCAACATTTTCATAAGGGTTGGCCAGGATCGAAGGTCTCTTGGGACCTGATCCAGCTCGTATGCCCCTTTAAGTATAGTGATTTTCCTACTACTCTTATAGTCAGAACTATTTTTATGATATAAACTTTGTCCGTAGGCGTTTAGCATACATAGGAGTAGTAAACCATAGTACTTAAATAGTATATAGTAAAGTAATAGAAATCATGATCCAGAGATTGTTTTAGAAATGATAAGCTTTGAGTTGCAGGGCGTTCCAGCAGTTGGGTTGTATTTTACCTTTGCTATATTGCAGCCTGTAGGCTCCTGCTCCCCGCACCTTGATTATCTTATAGGGTCCTTCCCACCCGGGGGCGAGTTTCTCTGCTGCTTTATCTTTGGTGTTGTCACCTAATCGTCACAGAACCCAATCAATCACCTTGCTGGAAGGTCCTGGTTCTAACTTTCTTGTTGTAGTTCTTGGCGACATCTTGCTGGTAGGACCAGTTTCTTAGTCGAGCAGGTCGAGGCTCAATGACATCAGTTCGTCGTTCTCCTCTTGAGAGGTATACCCTGAGACAGTCGTTCTCACGTGCAACTCCGTGGGCATTATGGCCTAAGTCCCATAGAGTAACGAGTAGGGAGTTTCCTGCGTCGCCGTCTTGGGAGAGGTCCAGTAGGCCCAGAGGACTATGTGTAGTTCTTCTGTCCATTTCCCATTAGAACCCTCCAAGTGCTTCTTCAACATGTTAACCACGGTCTTGTTCGTGGACTCGGCTTGTCCGTTGGACTAAGGGTGTCAAGGTGTGGTGAAGGTAAGTTTTATGCCCCATTCTTCGCAAAAGTCCTTGAAGTTGTGGCTTGTGAACTGTGGTCCGTTGTCGGTGACAATCTCTTGTGGAACACTAAAGCGGGTGATCACTTTCGTCGACAGGAACTTTCAGATTTGAAGGTCGGTTATTCGACTGAGTGCTTCTGCTTCAACCCATTTCTAGAAGTAGTCAGTTACTACCAGGAGGAAGACCTTCTGCCCCGGCGCTGTAGGGAATTTCCCCATTATATCCATGCCCCACATTCTGAAGGGCCATGGCAAGCTTATGGATTTTAGATTTTCCGGAGGGAGTTTTGAAACCGGAGCATGCCTTTGACACTAATTGCAGTGTTTAGCTTGCTTGTTGGCGTCTTCGGCCATCGTGGGCCAGTAGTAGCATGCCCTTCTGGCCCCTAGCACCAGACTTCTGCTGCTGGAATGGGATCCACAGTCTCCTTCATGTAGTTCTACGGATCCTAGCAGCTTCTCGGGGTGTGACGCATCTCAGATACGGGCCATAGAAGGATCTTCGATATAGTTTCTCCTAGGAGATGAAATACCTTGCGGCTTGCTTCTTAATTTTTCTGCTCTCGTTGCGGTCTTCCGGGAGACTATCATTCTCTAAGTATCGGATGAAGGGAGTCATCCAGGTTTTTCCCTCTTCGATAGCGGAGATTCCTTCAGGCTGTGATTCCTCCAGGGTGGCTGGCCATTGGAGCAAAAGCAAGGGGATACTCATATGGCTACTCGTTTCGAGGGTGGACCCTAGATTAGCCAGAGCATCAGCTTGCGACTTCTGCTCCCTAGGAATCTGTGTGAGCTTGCAGCACTTGAATTTCTTGATGAGGCGCTGGGCGACTGCCAGGTACTAGATCATGTTGTCGTCCTTTGCTTGATATTCTCCTTGCACCTGGTTGATTATAAGCTGGGAATCGCTGAAGACCTGGAGGTTCTCTGCACCCATCTGGTGGCCGAGTGCCAGCCCTACAATTAAGGCTTCGTAGCCACTCTCGTTGTTGGTTGCCTTGAAGTTTCACCTTATGGCTCTTGTGGTCGTGTTTTCTGTCGGCAAGGTAAGCACATTTCCTACTCCAGCTCCTCTAACGTTCCTGGACCCGTCTACGTGCAGGATCCATTCTCCCTCTTCTCCTGTCTCGCTTCGAAAGCGTACTTCTTGCTCCAAAGTCGGGAGTAGGGCATGAGATAATTCAGCCACAAAGTCCGCTAGGACCTGTGATTTTATAGCCGTAGCTGGTCGAATCGTACTCCCCCAGTTCCATCGCCCACTTTGCTAGGCGTCTGGAGACCTCAGGCTTGTGGAGAACCAATTTTATGGGGAAGGAAGTGACGACCACGATTGGGTGAGCCTGGACATAGGGCTGTAGCTTCCGGGCAGCAACTATCAAGGCTAAGGCCAGCTTTTCAAGATGACTATAACGGGTTTCCGAGTCCAGAAGAGCTTTACTCACATAGTAGATTGGTAGCTGCTTGCTCCCTTCCTCGCGCACTAGGACGGCGCTTACTGCGTGTTCCGAGACTGCTAGGTATAGCAGTAATACCTCACAGAGAAATGGCTTGGATAGGAGAGGAGGAGTTGTGAGGTAAGCCTTGAGTTCATGAAGAGCGGATTCACACTTTTTCATCCACTGGAAATCCTTTGGGTTCTTGAGGGTTCCGAAAAAGGTCTGAGACTTGTCGGAAAGTCTGGAGATGAACCTGCTCAAGGCTGCCATTCTTCCTGTTAGCTTTTGAACCTCTTTGACGTTCCTCGGGGAAGGAATCGAGTGAATGGCCCTGATTTTCTCTAGATTGGCTTTGATTCCCCAGCGGGTCACGATATATCCAAGGAATTTCCCGGAACTGGCACCGAATGAGCAGTTAGCTGGGTTGAGCTTCATGTTGTCTTTTCGGAGAGTGGATAAGGCATGCTGCAGGTGTGATATGTCATTTGAGACCTCTAGAGACTTGACCAGCATGTCGTCGATATAGACCTCCATGGTCTGCCCAATCTGATCTGTGAACATCATGTTTACTAGCCTTTGGTAGGTCGACCCGACATTCTTTAAGCTAAAAAGCATGACTTTGTAAGAGTAGATCCCTCTGGACGTCGTGAAGGATGTCTTTTCTTGGTCTTCTGGATGCATGAGTATCTGGTTATAGCCAGAGAGCGCGTCCATGAAGCTCATTAGCTAGTGCCCGGCCGTGGCGTCGACCAGTTTGTCGATATGAGGCAAAGGAAAAGGGTCCTTTGGGCAAGACTTGTTGAGATCTGTGAAGTCTATGCAGACTCGCCACTTCCCATTCTTTTTCTTGACTACGACCACGTTGGCCATCCACTCTGTATATTGCACCTCGTAAATGAACCATGCATCGAGCAGACTTTTGACTTCGTCGTTGATGATTGCGTCCCTTTCAGGAGCAAACTTCCTCCTCTTTTGTCTGACGGGCTGGTGTAGGGGGTCTACTTACAGATTGTGCATGATGATCTCCGGATCACATGTCTGCGTGGGACCACGCGAAGCAATCGGAGTTAGCCTTGAGGTACGCTATTAATCTCCTTCTTAATCCCTCGGTCAGCTTGGAACCGACCTTAAGGTGGCGGGTCTGGTCCCCTTCGACCAATGGCACGCCGTCCATCTCTTCGACCTCTGGTTCTTTTGTGTGTCAAGCCCGAGGTTTGTTCTGTAATTGCTATAAGGCCTTGGTATTTCCCTTCAGAGTAGTCTGGTAGCAGGAACGATAGTTCTCTTGATCTCCTCTTATTGCTCTAATGCGCCAGGGTGCAGGGAATTTCACCATCTAGTGAAGAGTCGAAGGGACGGCTCCCATATCATGAATCCAGGTTCGTCCCAGGATCATGTTGTAAGATGATTGCCAGTCAACGACGAGGAACTTGGTTGACATATTGATCCCTTCAGTGTATACTGGGAGGATGACTTCTCCAGAGGTCTATTTGACTTCTCCGCTGAATCCTATAAGTGGGGTTATTCTCCGTGTCAGGGCGCTTTCTTCCAACCCTAGATCCTGATATGCGGCTTGGAAGATGATATTGGTGGAGCTCCCATTATCCACCAATATCCTTTTTACAAGGCAATTCGCTACAGTGAGCGATATGACTAGGGCGTCGTGATGTGGGGCTAGGACCTTCTCTTGCTCCTTGGCTGTGAAGCTTATTTCATCCGTACCTAGGAGCAGGCGTTTTGGCTTGGCTGCCTCTAGGCCGTGCATGGGATTCCAAGTGCTCTTCTTCGCGGCTGCGTGGCTTACGCCTCTAATTTTTGAGCCTCCAGATATGACGTGGATTACTCGGTCCTGTTGAGGTGGCGAGGCGGGAACAGCTTCAGTGGCCTTTCCAGGTGTTTCTTTGTTTAGCTGGGCCCTTTGCCTTCTTGGAAAGGAACTCCCGGACGTATCCTTTCTTAAGTAGTTCGGTGACCTCAATCCTTAGTGCGACGCAGTCCTCCGTTTTATGACAGTGGTCGCGGTGGAAGTCGCACCAAAGGCCAGGATTCCGGAAGGAATCGGGTGCTTTAATCTTCTGAGGCCACTTGACCTGTTGGCCCATCTGCCACGTGGACACTGGTATCTGCCTTCTTGAGCGGTCGGTTCTGGTATCTTCCCTGGTTCCTGTTCCCGGAATCCTTTATTGATCTTGGAGAGGGTCTCTCGTCTCGATCGTTCCGGTCCGGCCTGACCACCTTTTGGTCTTTCTTTTGTTGCGCCTTTGCGCGACTTGCGACGTCTTTTTCCCATTTTACACGTGCCCAGGCTCGGGATAGCACGTTATCCATGGTCTTGCACTGGTACTTAGTTAGCTCCTTATAGAGTTCCCCGTCGAGGTGTGATAGACCATGGATTTTACCTATTATTGGGCATGGTTTATAAGTGTTTTAAGATACATTTACTATTATATAGAGTCTATTTAGAGTATTTACAGGTCCATGTACTATTTGCAAGGAAATGATGTATTTGGAGCTATTTGGCGATCTTTTGAGCTTCGTTGGAAGCAAGAGATGGTCGACGGTCGCAGCTCAGTATCGACCGATAGTCACCACCAAATATCGATCGATGTTGAGTCCCTCATATCGATCGATTATGAAGCCATCCGAGATTTAATGAAAAATTAGAAGATTTCAAGTTTCACAAAAGTCTCAATAATTACATCATTAGTGTATGGCCGCTTGTTAGGCTATTTATTAGGGTTTTGTATTATTTTAGAGGCAGACTTGCCTAGAGATTTTTTTTGGACCTAGTTTGGAGGAGGCAAGAAGCCACCATTGAAAGAGGAGAGCTTAGGATTGGAGAGATAGATCATCTACTGCAAAACAAAGAAGATCTTGAACTCCCTTGCTTTCATTATTTCTGTTACTTTTGCTATTAATTTTATTTAAGTATTATTTAGACCATCATAACTATGTGTTTCATGAATATGTCTGAGTAGTCCTTACTGTTAGATTTAGGTTTCTCAAATAGGTTGATAAATGTAATACTGACACAACAATTGTTAGGTTGTTTAGAAATATAGTTCAATCATCTAGTTATACTTAAAGCTAAGTTTAGGATTGATCACCCTTCAAACTTAGATCTTAGGATTAATTGGGATCAGCCATTGCTTGACTCAATACCTGAAAATAACTAGAATGATCTAACTGACTAGATACAGACGAGAGTTGGTCTAGTGAGTTAGAGAATACAAATCAACCCTGTCCGTAAAGCCTTATGGAAGAAGTATCGATCGACGCAGCGATAGCCCTGTCGATCGATATTTTGAAAGGTGTATCGATCGATATTCACAAAGAATTATCGATCGATATTCACAAAGAATTATCGATCGACACTTTCTCGTGACCAAAATAACGAGAGTTGAGGTCCGAGATCCAGATTAGATAATCAAACAGATTATACCTTAGTTTGAATTCAAGAACAATTAATATTAATTAATTCCTAATTTTCCAAATTAAGTATTATTTATCATACCTGAGAATATACCTGAATCTAACTACTTCAACCAACTGTTAACAAACTCAAAACAATCAATCGAGCAATAAACTTGCTCACCAATCCATTTACTGCATTTAAAACTTATAAATCATTTAATCTAGGTTTATTTCAAGACCATAATCTATTGTGTAATCCTAGAGTCTCTGTGGATTCGATCCGTAAAAACTACAATCTAACTAGATTTCATTACTAAATTTGCTAAGAGTTTTCTTTCTTTTCCTGCTGACACAGGAGCTTCAAGATGGAAAACATGGATTTCGGCCGGACATCGATCGACGATGCGATAGCAATATCGGTCGACATGTCGACAGCGATATCGAGCGACAAGTCGACGGCAATATCGGTCGACGACGCACATCAAACATCGATCGACAGCACCCCGCCGGAAGCATGTAAGTATTCTCTTACCGATGATGCCAATGTGAGAGTAGTCCTAGGAAAACCTAAAGGTCAACTAAGCAACGCAAATAACCAAATTATGCAAGAAAACGGGACTGAAATCCCTGTTCAAATTAAATCTATCTCAGAAAGGGATAATGAATGGAAATTGCCTTTGCAAGACTACTTAAACCCTGGAAGGACCTATTCCAATAGATGATACCAAGAAATTCGGGATCAGTCCCGAATACTTAATTATGGTACGTTAAAACCCTTTCCGTGGGACCGCCTCAGAGCGACCGCACGATCACATCGAGTATCTAGAAGAATTGATGAATGATGAGTACAATCGTTGTAAACTCTTTCCATTTTCCTTAGAAGGCGACGCCAGAAAATGGCTAGACCAAATACAACCAGGATCTTTGACCTGTTGGAAGGAGATAAGGAGTGCCTTTATAAATCAATTCTTCGATGAGGCACACTACTGGGATGTAATGAAGAAAATCTCCACATTCGGTCAAGGTCCACGGGATTCTTTCAGAAACGCATGGGAGAGATTCAAGAGCTACCAACTTGAATGCCCCCACCATGGCTATTCAGAGGCGCAACTCATTAATACCTTTTACGGAGGTAGTAACCTTCATTACCAGATCACACTTCAGTACCAGAAACACTGAAGAAGTAAAGCGTTTGATCAAAAATATAGCTACGGGTAGATCCTACGAAATGATGGACGTAGAGTTAGGAAGGAAAGCTGACCCAGTTGATGAGTCACCTTTACTTGAAATTGAAGAGCATCTAGACTCGCCCCATCCTGCTCTTGAGGGACAGAACCAATTTGAGATTTACCAAATTGATGATGATACCCTATCTGAACTAGAACAGCAAATATATTTCGTAGATAGACAAACCTTGAAAAATAATTACCCTAACCCTGATAGCTTTACCCAAAATTACGAGGCTATTGTTGGATCACGCCAAGATAGAGCGAAATCTAGGCAAAACCAAGCTTTCATGGGAAATCGTAAGTTGGCCACTGACCTGAACAGAAAGATAGACTTAATCTTCAGTGAGCTGACGAGGAAGTTCGACACTTTAAGTGAACACATTAAGAGGCTGGACAGTCAGGCAACTGCCCAAAAGACTCAAATATGCTTTTCTCTATAAAGATTCGTATCCAGTAATCATGAACGCCAACCTCACAAATGGAGAACTTGCGTTGTTATTAAATAAACTACGCAAATACAAGAAAGCCCTCGGGTACTCTCTCGAAGACATTCCTGGCATCTCTCCAGATCTGTGCATGCACCAGATTCACCTAGAAGACGGTTCGAAATCGTCAGTGGAACACCAAAGGCGACTGAACCCGAACTTGAAAGAAGTTGTTAAAAAGAAAATAATCAAACTTCTAGATGCCGGAGGCATTTACCCGATTTCGGATACCAATTGGGCTAGCCCCGTGCATGTTGTACCAAAAAAGGGCGGAATCACTGTGGTGATGAATGACAAAGACGAACTCATTCCCACGCGAACCGTCACTGGACATCGAATGTGTATCGATTATAGAAATCTAAACGCTGCTACTAGAAAAGATCACTTCCCTTTACCTTTCATTGATCAAATGTTGGAAAGATTGGCAAATCACCAATACTACTGTGTTTCTTGACGGGTACTCAGGATTTTTCCAAATCCCTGTACATCCTGACGATCAAGAAAAGACCACCTTTACATGCCCTTATGGAACATTCGCATACCGCAGAATGCCATTCGGTCTTTGTAATGCCCCTGCCACCTTCCGACGATGCATGAAGTCAATTTTTACTGATATGATAGAAGACTTCATGGAAGTCTTCATGGACGATTTCTCAGTGTATGGATCCAGTTTCAAAAACTGTCTCGATAACCTGTATAAGGTTTTGGCAAGATGCGAAGAAAAGAATCTCGTTCTAAATTGGGAAAAATGCCACTTTATGGTTAACGATGGAATCGTCCTAGGACACAAAGTGTCTCCTGCTGGTATAGAAGTATATCGGGCAAAGATTGAGGTAATGACCGGCCTGCCGGCACCCACAGACGTAAAAGATGTGAGGAGTTTTCTTGGACATGCCGGATTTTAGAGGAGGTTCATACAAGATTTTAGCAAAATCGCTGGACCTCTCACCTCCCTCCTCTGTAAAGAAGTTAAATTCGACTTCACACCAGAGTGCGTAAAATCTTTCGAGGAAATAAAGAAAACCTTGATAACCGCCCCCATCGTGCAAGCACCTGACTGGAATCTTCCTTTCAAAATAATTTGTGATTTCGCTGTAGGAACAGTTCTCGATCTACGCAAAAGGAAAGACAAAAAGCTGCACGCAGTTTATTATGCCAGTCGAACTCTCGACGAAGCACAAAGATATTACGCGACAACAGAAAAAGAATTGCTAGCCGTGGTTTATGCATTCGAAAAATTCCGTCAATACCTGGTCGGTTCGCGAGTCATCGTCCACACTGACCACGCCGCAATTAAATACTTGATGCAAAAGAAAGACGCAAAACCACGACTCCTACGATGGATCCTTCTACTTCAAGAATTCGACATCGAGATCAAAGATAAAAAAAGGAGTACAAAACGGAGTTGCAGATCATCTTTCTCGGATAAGAATAGAAGATGACGTCCCTATCGATGACTTCTTACCAACTGAAAACGTTTACCGAACGGAATCGTTCATCGGGAATGTATGTCTCACTTCAGAGGATCAATCGATCGACAATAACGATCCAATGTCGATCGACTACGACAATACCAGGTCAATCGACGACGACGATAATATGTCGATCGACACTTCAAATATTCTGAGCAAAGATACTAATCCCAAAACCCACACCTTCGATATAAAAGTTAACATTGCGCACAACAAGCTGTACCCTGACCATGATTCCCCCATGGATGAAAATCTGCATCGAGGAGTGCATGTTAACAAGGTTCAAAGGACAGACCTTGGTACGGTGATATAGTAAACTATTTAGCTGCCGACATAGAACCCGAAGAGTTGAGACGGTACACAAGAAAGAAATTTTTAAGAGAAGTTAAGAGATATCAGTGGGACGAACCATATCTCTACAAACACAGCTCTGACGGGATGTATAGTGGCTGCGTCGCCGATACTGAAATACACAATATTTTATTCCAATGCCATGGATCCGATTATGCTGGGCATTTTGCAACCTTTAAAACGGTATCAAAAAATTCTTCAAGCAGGATTCTGGTGGCCAACCATGTTTCGCGATGCTCATGCATTCATAGCACAATGCGACAGATGCCAACGAAGGGGAAAAATCAGTAAAAGACACGAAATGGAACATAAATCTATTCAAGAAGTAGAAGTCTTTGACTGTTGGGGGATAGATTTCATGGGACCTTTCCCTTCTTCGTACGGAAATAAATACATCCTAGTCGCTGTTGACTATGTGTCAAAGTGGGTGTGGGAACCGAAATTCACACTGTCGATTTCCATTTAAATAAGGAAAGTAGGAGAACCCTAATTTTCCAGAGGTCCTGGATATCTGCTTATACCACACGCCAATCAATCAGAACACGAAATAAAGACGATAAAATATAAGAAATCGAAAAGAGAGCAAAGTTGATCTTATTCCGAATTCGTGTTTGAGCGTTACAACAAGGTAAGAGCCTGGGCTACGAGAGCTGTCGGCGAGATTCCTATTTCTAAAACCCTAAAGCTGCTAAACCTAATTGAGTCGCAGCTCGAATAACAAAAACGGAAAATTGCCTAAATTGCTCTAAGTGCTAAGTTTGCTATGTATTGTGTCTCCCTTCTGCCTCTCACCTAGGACTCCATATATACTTGCTCTTAGGTCGGTTTGTGCCTTTCCCTTTCTACCCTTAGGCCGTCATAGCCCAAAAATGGAGATATTCCATTTTTTTCCGATCTTCGTGATTATCTTTGGAAGCTTTACATTTATCCGCGGAAACTTGACATTTATCTTGCCTTATGAACCAAGCATAAACCGTCATAAGACTTATGGTTTTTCGGTCAAGAAATTGTAAGTGGGCTTCGAGCTGCATTTTAGGTCTCTTTGGGCTGTTCTTTGACTCAAAACGTTTATTACGGTTTCTTCGATAAAAATGAACTTTCCGTGGTTTTTATCGTAAAGTTTGACTAATGCCTTCGAGTGACGATAGAGACCGGTTTAGCCATGACTCCCGGGAGATAGCATTGAAGAGTAGACGAGAATGCATGGATTCATATCGGATCGACGTTTTGGGAGAGATCGGTTGCTTCGTAATGACCGAGCCGCGTACGTGTTCAATCGCTACATAGCGACCAAGCTTGGCTCGAGCTTGGCCGCTATGTAGAGAATGAGCCGTGTGCGTGCTCGGTCGCTACCGACCGAAGCGTGTGCGTGCTCAGTCTCTACGTACCGACCGAGCCTCGCTCGAGCTCGGTCGCTACGTAGCGACCAAGCCGTATGCGTGCTCAGTCGCCACATAGGGACCGAGCTTGGCTTGTGCATGGCCGATTTGGAACAAGATTTTACCGCGAGCTTCTTCGTAAAGGTTTTTTTTACGAAGAATAACTTTCGTAAAAAAATGTTTACGCTGATTTTTACGGATATTTGGACATCAACATCGTCGTATCCGTTTTTGACACCAACAGTTAGCCCCCCAGCCCGTTAGAATCGTGGATTTCCGATGAGACTCTAGCGTGGGGTACGGCGAGTTAGGCAAGATTGGCATACTTGGGCGAAGTTTATATCCAAAAGTCCGCAGACAAATAGTAATTTCCTATGCCTATAAGAAGGAGGGTAACTTCTCTCATAATTTTTCACTTACTTATTCTTATAAGAAGTTGTTTGAAAAATTTCCCCCTTCCTCTCAATTTTTTTTTTCTTGTTTTCCTGAAGTTTTCCAAGATGTCTAGCAAAAAGAATATTTCGAGAAGAGGTACCTCTCGCAGTTCCTCGTCCGAAGGCGCCCACGACGAGATTCTTATACCGAAGGTCGAGTTCGTGCATCACTCGGTAGATCCAGCCGAAAATGCGGCGTGGTGGAGAGCGAGATATGGTTCAATTACTCCTCCTGTCGAGAAGTTGTTCCCTGTCATGATCCATCGTATGGTCGAAGAAGGCGCACCGAGCAGAAGCACTAGTGACTTTCTCCAGACCGTCCAGTCATTCTACCGAAGTCCAGACACGGTGGAATTTCGTATTTCTCAACATGGGGAAAGCGCTGATAATCCCCCAGAGGGTTAATTTACCAGTTACGAGTCGTTCGTAGTGCGCTGCCGTTTGTGGTTTCCGATTCCTGAAGTCATCGTCCGTGTGTTGGACCGCTTCGAGGTATCGATAAGCCAGCTGAATCCCATCAGTCTCCAGCACCTCATTGGCGTTGTGATCCTGAGTTATGAGCACGGTCTGTCCCTTACCACCGATCACTTTGAAGCGCTCTTCAGGCTGCAGCTTGTTTTTGAAGCCGGATAATTACCGGTTGACCCCTCGGAACCACATGTCGGTAATCAAGGGATTTACCTGCAACTTTAACTCGTGGAAGAGGTTCTTCTTCTTTGTCCGTATAAGCACTGCATCTATCGAGGAGAGTTGTATCCCGCTGTTCCGGACCAGGCCGAATGACCGTCCTTTCATCAACCCGCTCTCTCTATTTCCCGAGGACACGATCGTAATGAGGGATCTCCTCGGGAACGGTCTGTTTTTCTTGACCTCCTTTACGCCGAAGAGAGTTCACAAGGCGTTGAGGATCGCGCGTCCCGATTTCGAAGGGGGCGTGGAATCGAACAGCGATTCCGAGTCCGATGGTCCTGCTCCTTGCGATGTTCCCGCAGAGGAGGCAAACGCGAGGTCCTCGAAGGGAAAAGACGTTGATCTTGGCTATATAGAGTTCTCCATGGATGATTCTATTCTCCCAGGATGGTATCTGGACCTTGCTTATGGCGATGGGAGTGGTACGAGCGAGGTTCCTATCCCGGATTTTGACAGTTTCTTTGCTGCTTTACCCTCGAGTTTCGATCCTTTCACGTCCGTGGACGAATTGGGAAGGTCGAAGGTCGTTGCAGAAGGATCTCGCATCATCAACGGGGTTAGTTTTTCTCTTTTGAAAACTTTGCCGATAGATTCGTATGATCCCTTCCTTAAGCATGTTAGACGATTTTGCAGGGTCTTAACTTGCTTGGCTCGGCCCTCGAGGCGAGCCATAGGGAGGCCATGGTTTATCGCTTCAAGGCGGAGAAAGCGGAAAAAGACCATGCCCGTATGCAAAACGAGATTTCAGAGCGAGACTCGAAACTTGCCAGGGACCATGAGAAGGTTGTTCGTCGAGAGGAAAGGAAGGGTAGGAGAGAGATCGTCGAAGTAATGAGAAGTCGTGCTTCTCAGTTCGAGATTGAATATGGAAACCTCAAGGATGCTTATTCCATGGTGGGGGATTTTCACGAGTGTCGCGGCTCGGTTGGCACCCTTTGGAAGACGCAGCCGGACGACTTCGTTTTCGAGGAGGAGATGAGGGACATGAAAGATGGCATGAAGGACCATGTGCATGCTGAGGCGCTTATTCCCCCGATCGACGGGAGGATCCAGGGATTATGGGATCCCATCACGGTCTCTCCCGATACGGAGGAGGTCGCGACTGAGGTTGCTGGTGACGATGAGGAGGTGAGCTACCCCGTGGATGCATTCGTAGCTTCTTTGTCCGGGAATTTTAACATTGATCTGTGAGAGGTGAAGTGAGCATAAGAGGTTTTTCCCTTATCTTGTATTTGTGGCCGAGTGTGGCTTTTGTTTATCTATGTCTGGCCGAGTGTGGCCTTTATTTCGAGAGTTTGTGTGGGCCCGTTTGGCCGGTTTTATCATTATCAGGACTGGCCGTTGGTGGCTTTGAATCCCTACCGTTATGCAGTTTGAATATTTTATCGAAGTACCTTGTTCTGAGTATGTGAAGTAAATATGAGTTGTCGTCTCATATTTACTTCTAACGAGACGTTCAATCTGATGGTTTGCTTGAGATGAATTTTCGTAAAAGATGCTTGTTTACTTTCACGAAGTTTTCGCGGACGTTAAGATATGGACGGAGAGACATGGTCTAGGATCACATATCATTTTTAGATATCATGTCTCGAGATGTTAGAGACCAGTCTGCTGGGTTTAGGGCAAGACCTAGGTTTACTTTCGGTTTTAAGGTTTAATGCGGTAACTAGCCGGCTATCGATTTTCCTGTTTGCGATTTTAACCTGACTCGTACTGATTTAAAGCCCGCGATAGGTTTTCGGCTTATACGACTTGTATGTCACGAATCGAGCATCTCTCCAGAGAAATTTTTTAAGACAACTGGAAGTGCTAGACCAAAATTTCGGATTTTTTTTATATAGCGCGCTATTATCCTTGTGTTGGATGTTTGAGGGTGAGAAGAATGATCAGGTTGCGTTTGTTTAAGACGGCTGGTGTGTTCGTCGGGGCCAATCGACGAACGGAGTGTAAATAGTTGTGGGATTTTATGGTCGCGTTCGGGTAGTTGTTTGCAGAGTTTCGAATTTTTACTTGGAGACGTCTCACTGTTATTTCGAAGACTATACATATGTTTTGAAGGATGAAGGCTTTGCGATTTGGACCAGATAAGGCCGTTTTGACGAGAGTTGTGAATTTTTATTTTTAAGCGTGTCCTGAGACTTTTTGCGTAGCGTAAGAATTCGAAAAAATGTGTTTTGTAGTAAAAGTTTTAAAAAACTTGATTACAATGATGCATCTTTAAAAATGTGGGAGTATACGAGTATACTTACCCACTCCCCCTCCCCCCCATTTTAGAGAGGGGGATAGCTGAACTCGTCTTTTGACGAGCTGCCTACGTACCTCTTTCGAGGATCAAGCCATCTCGTAGTTATGTTTTATGCCGCGAGTGTTCTTACTCGGCGGTTGTTGCCGTGCTGACCGCCTTAATCATGGAGACTGTGGCAGGCTCGACGTTTTAGTCTGGGTTCTCCGGTTGAGTCATAGTATTGACTTCGGAATCGTGCTGAGTTTCGATGTCCGAAGCATTCGCTTCAGCTGACGATATCGAATCGTCTTTTTTTGAAATGTTTTCGGCCGAAGGCTGAGCTAACTTCGGGCGTTTGCGAGTTGCCATTGCAGCAGTCGTGATTTGCCTTAACTTATGCTCTGCGAGAAAGCAAAACCGCGACTGTTTTTGACAACCCCAGATTGCTGCGATCCCGCTCTGGGTCGGGAATTTGATGCCGAGGTGATATGTAGACGGAACGGCTTTCATGGCGTTAAGCCATGGGGTTTCCATGTTCACGTTGTGGATGGCAGGATGATCGACCACCGCGAAATCGACGATTTTTGTGATTTCCTTGGCCATGACATGTCATCGATACTTTGCCTGAAAAACCCGTCAGCGGTTTTGGCGTTGGGGTAACTTCCCCGAGTTTGATGTTCATCCATTTGAGAGTGTCACAGAAGATAACATTAACCATGCTTCCCGTGTCGATGAGGACTCTCCCGACTTCCAGATCTCGTATGACAATATCTATGACGAGTGGATCGCAGTGAGGTTGATCGATCCCGCCGAATTTGTCTTACGTGAAAGTTATCGAATTGTTTTGATCATTTCGGGGAGGAGACCACGTAGGCCAGTTTCCACTTGATTCGGCCTTTCGCTGGTAAGCCTTGATGGCCGAGACCGTGTCATTACAGTACTGCGATCCTCCGATGATTATGTTGACTCAGCGACGATTGTTAACATTTCCTTTGTCGTCTGGTCGTCTTCCGCGTTTATCCCCGGATTGGTTTCTTTGAGGGGAGTTCTCCGCGGGCGGATTCCTGTCCGTCTTTGGAGGGCGATCAGTCTCGAGGATGAGATCTTTCACGCTGGTTACTTCGGAGAGCTCTCCAGCTAGCAGCTTCGCGGCCATTCTCGATCCCAGGACTTTGAAGTTAGTCGTGGAGTGTCCTCGGGTCTGGTGGAACTCACAGAACGTGTTTTCGTCGTATCCTTGATTGCGAGTCCTTGTATTACCCGTGGTTCGGGTTTGATCCGAATTGATCGCATACTTATGCGCCCCCTGGAATTCTTCCCCCTCGTGATGGATGTACTTGCCGTTACGAGAGCTTTTCTTTTTCGTCTTTTGGTATACATCCTTCAAGGGCGGCTTTGTCGGTTTATGCTTTTGCGACAAAACTTTTGTTTCCTCTTTGATTAAGATGTAGTATGTTGCCTTGTGGAGGGCGTCTTGGATCGTCCGCGGTTTGTTGAGAGATATCCACTTTCTAAATTTCGACTTGTACCAGAGCGTTTTTCTGAGCGCATCTATGGCCACCTTGTCGCTTATCCCGCTAACCCTTGACATAACCAGCTTGAAACGGCTTATGAACTCGCGGAGGGGTTCATCTTCCCCCTGGGACATACTCCAGAGGTTGACATCGGATGTTTCTCTATCTTTGAACATAGAGTTTTGTTTGAGAAATTCCGATGCGAGCTGGCGGAAACTTCCGATGGAGTTTCTCCTGAGACGGCAGTAGCCAGCGTCTTTTTCGCTATCCTTCAGTCTGGCCCTTCCCATCGTGATGTGAAAAGCCTGAAGATGAGCTTTAGGATCGGTCGTACCATCATACTTTGGTACTTTGATTTTTCCCGGGTCAGATAACCTTGTATCAGAGATGCGAGCGGTGAAAGGCGTTTTCCAAGCTCCCTCGAGTAGTATATCGATCTCTGGGGCAGCACTGGTAGCGTGATGGATCTGGGATTTCACGGCCCTTACTTCCGCAGCAGTTTTGGTGATGTAGTCGCGCAGGTCGCGTATGTTTGATTTCTCGCTAGCAGAGTGATACCACTCAAATTACCCTAAGGAGTGATTTATACTCTCTCAAATAAGAGGTCGAGTTGTAGTGCTTACGGATCGAATCCACAGAGAGCTAGGGCACACAAAAGACTAGAAATCAAGATTAATCTAGGCAAACAGTTTAATAAGCAGTAAATCAATGAAAGAAAGGTGAACAAAGTATTTGTTCGATTGGTTGATTGAGGTTGTAAACAATTAGGAGAAATTGCTAGACCTAGGGATTTATCAATCAAGAGATTCAAAACTACAATTCAAGGATGCTAATGGTTTATATATTAATTCTAGAACTCGATTTTAATAAGTAAGCAATCCAGGTTTCACATGCAATTGCTAATCAGATGTCTAAGTCCAGTCTCGGTTGTCGCTTGTTGAATTGGAGCGAGTGTCGATCGATGCTATGGCCTGAGCGTCGATCGATACTTCCTTAAACAAGGATTAACGAACTAATCGATTTAGTTCAACTAGATTCCTAGACCAACTCTCGTATGTGCCTAGGTATCTAATCCAGCAGAGTTCGGGTTCCGTTAGTTGATTGCACTTTCGTGCCTCTCAACTATCCTATGATTCTAGGTTCAAACAATTAGTCATACTTGCTAATTTAACTATTCCAGATCCTAGTATTACAAATCACTCTGGTGTAGAGATCTATAGATAACCTAGCAATCCTAATTGATTATCAGTTTGACATTAAGCTCATGAAATCCCTAAACCTAACAAGATGAATTACTCAGACATGCAAGCAATAACACAAATCATAGTCTGAATAATATAATAAATAAGAAACCAGTGATAAAACCAATAGAGTTCCAATCAATCTCTGAAGGAGAATTGATCTTCTCTCCAAACCTAAGAGAAAACAATAGAATAGGATAATAGAAAGCGTAGCCGTCCACAGTGGCTTAGAAATAACATAAATAGGGTTTATGGTCGTCCATGGGTATTTTGGTAACTTGGTGTGGCTTCTGGGCTTCAAACGGTCTTGAAATATGCTTCGCCCACGTTCTGGCATCACTGTCAATCGACACCAATGCTGTGCTATCGATTGACAGTCTTTTATCTCCTCGACAGCTTCCTCTTGCGAGGCAGACTGACCACTCTTCAGTAAAATGAAAATAACTTCTTCTACAGGATGCTGATTGACCTCAAACCGGTGGCATTAGTAATCTAACGCAAAGTTCTATCTTGTGTCAAAAGATGTGCTCAATCTAACGGTGGGAATGTCTCCATCCATAGATAGACATCTGACGCGTCTATGCAGTTATGCACCTCAAAAGGCTCCAGAATCACCATATTTCTCCAGAACGTACCTAAACCTGTAAACACTCTAAATAGACTCTATATCGTAGTAAATATATCTTAAAACAGTTATAGACCATGTCTAAAAGTGGGTAAAATTCATGGTCTATCAACTCCCCTAGACTTACCCTTTTGCTTGTCCTCAAGCAAAACAAACGCGCAGTCTCTCTGAAACAGGTTTGAAAACAGCATGGACTCGCATGATTTAAAACTTAGAATCTTAGCCTTTACAATATTGCATCCACATCTAAACAGACCTAATCACAAAAGCACACCATACCATATCCTAGCTTAGCAACCAAATTCATCTAGCCAACAACTTAGGAAATCTTATCTGACATTCCCCTCTACTAACCTCATTTCTTAGCATAAATAAAAGTGCAGGCTTTATCTTGGGGGTATCGATCACAGGATGCAAAGATTTTCAAACAAGTATTTGGATCTACAGGTAAAAGTCAGTTTCTATCTTTTCTCTCTACTAATTTCTCTCTTTAGTTAAAGTCTGCTTATATTGCAAGATCATTGACCAAGATTGGACAGGCTTCCATGAATCAAGACTTAATGGTGGTTGCCACCAAGTCATGTTCACTTCTTTTTGACCTATATCCAAGAATTCATATGAATCGAAACTTGATGATTGCCGCCACCAAGTCCCGTTCGAATTCTTTTTGTTGGAATCCTTATGAAGCAAGCCTTAATGGTTATAGCCACCAACTTCTGTTCGGATTCCACCTAACTAACACCTATTATATATATATATATATATATATATATATATATTTTTTTCTTTTCTTTTTCTTTTTCTTTCTTTCTTTTTCGGTTTTTTTTTTTGTAAATAAATATCTCTATCTATAAATCTAGGTTCGAAATAGAGAGAGGAAATGTGATAAATCTACACTAGGGTTTACCTTCCAGACTTGTTTGAAAAATACGATCCCATGTATATCAAGCCCCAAGACAAGTAGTTGTGTCAAGTTTAGTGTTGGAGGTCAGCTTTGGTTCCTTCAAACGATCTCAGCAAGTGTGAATAGTTGACAGGTTGATCCACTTTATTATCTTTAGTACAATCTGCAATCAGTAAGTCTAGAATTGTGCTAAAGAGTGGTTAGATAACAAGCAAAAATCTAATAAGTTCATTATCCCCTTCTTGACTCAATAAAACTCTTTTGAAAACATTTTGATAAGACTCATGAACACAATAGTATCAGTAAACCTCCCCCCAGACTTAAATTACACTGTCCCCAATGTACATCTAGTTGGAGTTATGGTGATAAATAAATCATAAGTATTCAATTTAACAAGTTAGAACGATATACCAGACCGGATTAAGTGTCGATCGATGGAAAGTAGTTACCATCGGTCGCTACATGTAATGTACTATCGATCGATATCGACATGCTCTCATCGGTCGATATGCTAGGCAATCGTCTACTTGGATCTCTCTTTTTTTCTTTTTTTTTATATATTCTAAATAGCTAACTAAACACACAATATTAGTAAACCTCCCCCAAACTTAAACAACACTATCTCTAGTTTTATACAGTCTAAGATTGGTGGGGAAATAAATCATAAGGACAATATTTATCAAAGAAAAAAGGTATACCTGACTTTGATGTGATGACCAACACAGTTAAGTGACGATCAATACTCTTGAAGCTCTGTCGATCGACGCAGTTAAGTGGCGATCGATGTATGCTAGTGAAGCTCTGTCGATCGATGTTGCACACCCATCGTCGATCCTCGGGCAAACTCGTCTTCCTCAGGTCTTTTACTTTTACCTAACATAACTTAAACAATAAAAGTCAGTAATAGATAACTAACAAAACCCATCCTTTTTTTCCGATGAACAGTGTTTTGCTAGTACAGTAACTCCCGGTTTTCGGCAACAATGTCGACCAATTTGTTTGCTACAGTGTCGATCGATGCTACAGTGCGGTTGCTACAGTACCGTCGTTACTGTTCATGTTTTTTTTTTTAATCTGCAATAAATAAAAATCAGTAACAATCTAAACTAAACTGAAAGAAATTACCTACTAGTGGGTTGCCTCCCACTCAGCGCTTATTTTTAGTCATTAGCTTGACTTTTGGATATCTGATTTAGTCTGGATGAGGATGTGAACTTGCTCTAGAACAAGTCTCGGCGTCTCTTTTTATCATCTTGTTGATGCAGTTGATAAAATCTCTTGCAGAAACTTCTCCTTTCTCTCTCAGCTCTGGATCACATAGCACTCTAACCTTGGTAAAAGGTTTAGAACCTCCTCTGCAGCGCACTCTATACTGAAGACATTGCAAAGGAACTACTGATAGGGAATCTGCATCTGCATTTCTTTTCTTTTTCTTCTTTCTATTCTTGTTCCTTCCCCCAGACTTAGACTTTTCAGTCTCGGGCTGTTCTGAAAGTCAGAAGGTATCGACCGATGCTGAAGGCTTCGTGTCGATCGATTCAGAAGACTGAGAGTCATCCGATGCTGAAGGCGGATTGTCGATCGATTCTGAGGACTGGAAGTCGACCGATGCTGCAATTCTAATGTCGACCGACGCTGATTCTGGTATTGCGGGCTCGCAATTGAAATCAGTTATGGATCTTCAAACATCTCTATGCATGAAATAAGCTCCTCACTTTTCTTCTTTTCCATGGGATCATAGAAGACAGCTTCATCAACATTAGTCAAACACATCTTATTTCTCTTAAGATCACAAATTCCCCCTATTGTAGCCATGAAGGCTCTTCCAACAAGGAGTTGAGATGTCTTGCCTGATTTGATATCCATAGCATGAAAGTCCACAGAGATAATGCATTCCCCTATCTTCACCTTAACATTCTTGATCATGCGTGCTGAGTTTACTCGGGAGCTATCCACGAAAGTGAAACTATCTTTAGAAGGTTCCATCTTTAGTCCTAATAGCTCTGCAGTGTCTATGGCCATGATGCTGACTGCAGATCCAGTATCTCAAAGGGCGTTTGGTAAATGGTGGCTATGTATAGAGCATGGAATCAGGAACTTTCCAGGATCTTGTTCCTTCTTCATTGTCCTCTTGGGTTTACGGCTGACCTTGTTGAATAGGAGCTCAATATCCTTATCAGTCTCTCTGCTCTCTCTGAAGAAATTACCAAGTCTATACTTATGATATGCATCCTCAAAAGACATATCCTTAGGAACCCTCTTCACCCTCTTGTGAAATCCTTCAAGTTCCCCTTTGTTAACTTCTCTCCTAAGGTGTTTGGGGATATAGGGTTTCCTAGATTTCACTCTCTTCTCAACCGAAATATCTTCTTTCGTTGCCTGCTTTTCCATGGTAGGTTCATATCCGTCTGTTTGGTGTCGATCGATACCTGGTAGTTGTCGTCGATCGATACCTGGCAGATGTCGTCGATCGACACTCTCAACGAAAGAGGTTTCAGCTAGGGTTTGCTCTTGCTCAGGTGCTTCTGAAGATTGGTGACTTACCTTCTCTGTTGTCTCCAAGCAAACTGAGGTCTGAGATGGATTTCGAGAGGCTTTCAAGCGGTGTGCATCAAGATCTGGTAAACGTACTTGGTATGGTATTGGCGGTTGATGATCGCTGCTCTTCTGTTGTTGTCCATCGATGTTCCCATGTTGCTATCGATCGATTGCATTGTCTTGCTGTCGATCAATGTCGTCCCTTTTAATTAGGGTGGGAGGATGCGGGTGTCGAGCAGCAAAATCTGAGTGGCTCTGAATTCGAACAGTTTTGTCCGATCCCAAAAGTGGTGTCGTTCGATGCCCGGCTGATGATGTCGATCGATGCTCAGCTGTTGGTGTCGATCGACACCAGTACGAGCTGCCTATAGACATGCAGCTTTCGACTAGGAAAGCATCTTCTTCCAGCTTTTTCTGCTCGAGCACTTCCCCAAAGTCATCATCTGAGATGGCATTAACCTGGTGCCTCTCACTTTCCACAGTTTTCCCTTTGACCAGAGCTTCTTGCTTTTTCACAGCTTCTGCAGTCTGAGAAACCTGGGCATCTAGCATCATGACATGGGCATCTAAGGTTTCAAATTTTCAATTCAGCTCTTTGTAGAGAACATCCAATCTAAGATTTAAGTATGCACTCGTCTTCTGCTGAATTTTCAGGACCTTCTCTATCATAGATTCCATCTTTTCTATATAGCCCAGATCCTCATCCTTCTTTACAGCATGTTCTACCAACGAGACTTCATGTACAAAACCAATCTCAGCCTCAACAATCTTGTCACCATCCATTGCAGTTGATTTTATCATGTGCATATCCAGATTTTTGGAACTCTTGCTAGACATCAAGTTCTCAATCAGTCTCTTAGATTCCTCTGGGGTCCTTGTCTCGAAGTTTCCTTCGCTTGCAGTATCCAGCATCACATGATACCGTACATCAATACCCTTGCATAACCTTTTCAACAACTGAATCTTCGTAAAACCATGATTTGGACAGTCCCTTTGGTATCTCCTAAACCTTTCCCAAGAGCTTTTGAAAGCTTCTGTATGTCCCTGAAAGAATTTCCAAATTTTATCTCTCATCTCTTCAGCCCTTGCATCATCTAAGAATTCAGTCATAAAAGCAGTCCTGACATCATTCCATGTAGTGAGAGATCCTGGTGGTAGGCTTCTCAGCCAATTTTTAGCATTCCCAGAGAGAGAATATTTGAACATCTTGCAGATGATGTAATCTTTGGTTGCTTCATCCTTCTGGATGCCAGAGACAAAGTCCTCGAGTGTCTCAATATGATCCGAGGGATTTTCATCAGGAAGACCACGATAAGGGTGCTGACCCACATGAGAGAAGTGTGTGTGGTGTATCTTAAATCCCTGGATTTCTAGAGGTTGAATCGCAGACCTGTTGGTGTAGAATTAACTAGGCCTGGTCAAATCTGCTAACGATCTCTGAAGAGGAACTTTATCCTCGGTGGCAGCAGATGGCTCAAGGATTGCAGTCCCTTGTCCATCTATCCTCTGGCCTGCTGCATTACACAGATGACCTCCAGGGTCATGCAGGTCTCCATTCTCATCCCTCTGTAGCACAAGTGTCGCGACCATGTCTGCTCGCGGATTGGTATCGACCGATGTTCGAGTTGAACTGTCGATCGTCGCTCTGTCACAAATGTCGATCGACGTAGTTGAGGTGGTGTCGATCGACGTAGTAGAGGTAGTGTCGATCGACGTCGTAGAGGTGGTGTTGATCGATGATGTGCGGTTCTCTTTGCGGATCGAGCGTTCCAAACGGGCTGTGTCTGAGAAGAAAAGTAATTCCTCCTTGCTGCTTTTTGTACTTATAGGCATGTACCTAAAAGACAAGAAAAAAATTTTATGTAAGTAACTATGACAGTAAATAAAACCTAGACTAAACCTATTAATCAAGTCTAATGGCGATCAAAGCTCCCCGGCAACGGCGCCAAATTTGATACCACTCAAATTACCCTAAGGAGTGATTTATACTCTCTCAAATAAGAGGTCGAGTTGTAGTACTTAGGGATCGAATCCACAGAGAGCTAGGGCACACAAAAGACTAGAAATCAAGATTAAGCTAGGCAATCAGTTTAATAAGCAGTAAATCAATGAAAGCAAGGTGAACAAAGTATTTATTCTATTGGTTGATTGAGGTTGTAAACAATTAGGAGAAATAGCTAGACCTAGGGATTTATCAATCAAGAGATTCAAAACTACAATTCAAGGATGCTAATGGTTTATAGATTAATTCTAGAACTCGATTTCAATAAGTAAGCAATCCATCTTTCGCATGCAATTGCTAATCAGATGTCTAAGTCCAGTCTCAGTTGTCGCTTGTTGACTTGGAGTGAGTGTTGATCGATGCTATGGCCTGAGCGTCGATCGATACTTCCTTAAACAAGCATTAACGACCTAATCGATTTAGTTTAACTAGATTCCTAGACCAACTCTCGTATGTGCCTAGGTATCTAATCCAGCAGAGTTCATGTTCCGTTAGTTGATTGCACTTTCGTGCCTCTCAACTATCCTATGATTCTAGGTTCAAACAATTAGTCACACTGTCGTATTATTTTAACTATTCCAGATCCTAGTATTACAAATCACAATGGTATAGAGATCTATAGATAACCTAGCAATCCTAATTGATTATCAGTTTGACATTAAGCTCATGAAATCCCTAAACCTAGCAAGATGAATTACTCAGACATGCAAGCAATAACACAAATCATAGTCTGAATAATGTAATAAATAAGAAACCAGTGATAAAACCAATGGAGTTAAAATCAATCTCTGAAGGAGAATTGATCTTCTCTCCAAACCTAAGAGAAAACAATAGAATAAGATAATAGAATGCGTAGCCGTCAACAGTGGCTTAGAAATAACATAAATAGGGTTTCTGGTCGTCCATGGGAATTTAGGTAATTTGGTGTGGCTTCTGGGCTTCAAACGGTCTTGAAATATGCTTGGCCCACGTTCCGGCATCACTGTCGATCGACACCAATGCTGTGTTATCGATCGACAGTCCTTCATCTCCTCGACAGCTCATCTTGCGAGGCAGACTGACCACTCTTCAGTAAAACGAGAATAACTTCTGCTACAGGATGCTGATTGACCTCAAACCGGTGGCATTAGAAAGCTAACTCAAAGCTCTATCTTATGTCAAAATATGTGCTCAATATAATGGTGGGAATGTCTCCATCCATAGATAGACATCTGACGCGTCTGTGCAGTTCTGCACCTCAAAAGGCTCCAGAATCGCCATGTTTCTCCAGAACGTAGCTGAACCTGTAAACAATCTAAATAGACTCTATATCATAGTAAATATATCTTAAAACACTTATAGACCATGGCTAAAAGTGGGTAAAATCTATGGTCTATCACAGAGTTTCGAGCTTGTCGGCGTTTGCTGCGAGTAATCTTTGCCTGTTTCTCGGCCAGCTTCTCCTTTTCGATCCAGTAGAGGTTTTCCTCCTCTTCTGTCATTGGTTAATCGAACGGGGAGATTTCCCGAGCCAATCGGCTTCTGGTTCTTCTTGGATGTTTGTCAGCGTCCTCCTCAGTATCGTTGGAGACGTCGCTGGGATCCAAGTCGACATGCTCGACTTCATTGGCCTCCGTGTGCTTAGCAGGAGGTGGAGGACTCTCTGAGTTTCGTTTCTCGGCAGGGGATGGTTCGTTGGGGTTCTGTCCCGAAGGACGTTCCCGCGACGTTCTAGGCCTGTCGTGTGGAGTTGTGAAGTCGAGTCTTTTCCCGCGAACCTTCGTAGTTCCGTGGGGACAGATTGCTCGAGTCCTTGCCGTTAAGGTTTCGACCTGTTTGGTCAAGGTGTTCACGAGCGTATCATGTTCCTCCGACCATTTTTCGTAGGTGGCAAACATCTTTTTGAACTCCTCGAGCGTTGCGGCGCTAGCTAGTGCTTTGGCAGCGGAGATTGGTGTCGCTTCCTCCGTTGAGAGGATTTTTCACGTTATCCGCTTCGTCAGTTGACATGTCTGGTTGAGCGTGTTGTAGCTGAGAGTTAGATTGATCCGTGCCCCCTTCCTTCTAGCGCCAAATTGTGGGAACCGAAATTCACTCTGTCGATTTCCGTTTAAATAAGGAAAGTAGGAGAACCCTAATTTCCCAGAGGTCCCAGATATCTGCTAATACCACACGCTAAGCAATCAGAACACAAAATAAAGACGATAAAAGACAAGAAATCGAAAAGAGAGCAAATTTGATCTTATTCCGAATTCGTGTTTGAGCGTTAGAACAAGGTAAGAGCCTGGGCTACGAGAGCTGTCGGCGAGATTACTAGTTCTAAAACCCTAAAGCTGCTAAACCTAATTGAGTCGCAACTCGAATAACAAAAACGGAAAATTGCCTAAATTGCTCTAAGTGCTAAGTTTGTTGTGTATTGCGTCTACCTTCTGCCTCTCGCATAGGACTCCTTATATACTTGCTCTTAGGTCGGTTTGCGCCTTTCCCTTTCTACCCTTAAGCCGTCATAGCCCAACAATGGACATATTCTGTTTTTTTCCGATCTTCGTGATTATCTTCGGAAACTTGACATTTATCTTGCCTTATGAACCAAGCATAAACCGTCATAAGACTTATGGGTTTTCGGTCAAGAAATCGTAAGTAGGCTTCAAGCTGCGTTTTCGGCCTCTTTGGGCCGTTCTTTGAATCAAAACGTTTACTACGGTATCTTCGATAAAATGAGCTTAGATCGAGCCCGGTCGCTACGTAGCGACCGAGCCGTGTGCGTGCTCGGTCGCAACGTAGCGACCAAGCCATGTGCGTGCTTGGTCGATACGTACCGACCGAGCTTGGTTCGAACTCGGTCGTTACGTAGCGACCGAAGCGTGTGCGTGCTCGGTCGCTATGTAGAGACCGAGTTTGGCTCGAGCCCGGTCGCTACGTAGCGACCGAAGTGTGTGTGTGCTTTGTCGCTATGTAGCGACCGAGCTTGGCTCGAGCTCGGTCGCTACGTAGCGACCGAGCCGTGTACGTGCTTGGTCGCTACGTATGACCGAGCTTGGCTTGTGCATGGCCGATTTGGATACATGTACGTTGTTTCGGACAATTGGTACCTAGTGGTTCGATTGAGATTTAGAACAAGATTTTACCACGAGCTTCTTCGTAGAGGTTCTTTTTACGAAGAATAACTTTCATAAAAAAATTTTACGCTGATTTTTACGGAGATTTGGACATCAACTTCGTCATATCCGTTTTGGACCCTAACAGTGGGTCGAAACAGTAGCTTCCCCAACGAACGACGCATCTGTAGTTATTAAGCTTTTCAAAAGCATTATCTTCCCGAGATTCGGAATACCCCAAATAGTCATAAGTGACAGTGGTTCCCATTTCATCAACAAAGTTTTGAAGGACTACTCCGTAAGAACGGAGTACACTATAGAGTTGCTACACCCTACCACCCGCAGACGAGTGGGCAGGTAGAAGTCTCAAATCGACAGATCAAAGAAATCTTAGAAAAGACCGTGGGCACATCCAGAAAAGATTGGTCTAGAAAATTGGACAATGCGCTCTGGGCCTACCGGACTGTCTTCAAAACCCCTTTAGGAACCACCCCATTTCATCTGCTATATGAAAAATCATGTCACTTACCAATTGAGCTGGAACACAAAGCAGCCTGGGCCATTAAATTATTAAATTTCGACATCAAACCAGCTGCCGAAAGAAGGCTCATATAGCTTAACGAACTAGACGAGATTAGAAATTTAGCCTATGAGAGTTCAAAGATATACAAAGAGAAAACGAAAGCGCTGGGAAATTAGGGTTTTCCTAGTTTCCTTATTTAAACGGAAATCAACAGTGCGAATTTCAGTTCCCACACTAACTCTGTTTCCCGGAAGACTACGATCTCGTTGGTCAGGTCCTTTCACTGTTGTGGATGTCAAACCTTATGGAGCCATTACACTTGTAAATGATAAAGGGGAGGAATTTAAAGTGAATGGACAACGAGTGAAACATTTTTGGGCTAAATAACAAAATAGCAGACCTTTACATTTAGGCCTTCCTGATAATTAGACAGATCGGATCTTAAGTCAAGTTAAGGGATTAAAATAAACGCTGAATGGGAGGCAACCCATTATTTTTAATTTTAGAATTTTTTGAATTTATAAAAAAAAAAAAAAAAAAAAAAAAAAAATAATCGAAAAACAAAGCCTCTGTCGATCGACAACGACAGCTCGTCATAGAATGGACAGACATGGGCACACTTAAGTCGACACTTAAGTTGACATTCGCATAAACCCAAAAACCCTACAAAAATATTCCCATCTCTTTTCTCTCTAGTTTTTCACCCAAATCCGACGATTCTTGCCCTCATTCCACTCGAATTTTAACCATCTTTCCGTTTAGATCACTTAACTCACGCTTCATCATGGTATGAATACAAAATTTTCTAAATTTTCATTCTTCCTAGGGTTGAAATAGAAATCGGATTTGAACTGACATTTTAGAGATTATATCGATCGATTTGTGTTTAGGAACAATATAATAGGGAATGCTGATCGATTTAACGGATTTTCTGTACCATGCAAATCGAATTGCATAATTGGGTTTTTGCAGGTTTTCACGCATGAGATATGATCGACAACTATCGATCGATTTTCTCAAAGGCCTGTCGATCGACATCGAGACATCTCTGTCGATCGACAACGACAACTTAACCATCGAACTTCACTAATCTATTCTTGTCTATGAACTTTGTTTACAGACTGACGAGAGGTGAACGAAGTGGAGATTCATCACCAACAGCCTATCTCCTGTCCGTGACAGAGACCCTTGGACCTATTCCACTCTTTGACCACTTCGAGGACATGTGAAAAGCGGCGAAGAGCTTAGCATGCCGCAACCGTGCGATCAAGGACGCCTGGGACGACTACGACAGCAAATTTTACAACGCGTGGGTGAAGGTTTCAATAGAACCGACTCGATTCATCGATCCAGACATGGTCCGAGCATTAGGTATCCGATCGGACCTCGAGGACTTGTTAGTTGAGTTGGGTATGGGAAACTTTGCTACTCACCCACAGGTTCTCTACCCGGAGCTGGTCCGTCAGTTCATGGCCACCGTGAACGTCTACTATGCCAACGAGAGGGCAAAGAAGGCTAGCGAGGGCGTCCTGACTTTCTTCATTTGCGGCATTCGCTACAGAGTCCCTCATTTGACTCTCTGCACTATCCACGGGTTCGAGACCGAGCGCCATCACGCCATTATACCCGACTTTCCAGGGATAGGGACATTTTGGAGCCACATAGCCACCGGCTTCTTCGACGCCACCAAGACCTTTCAGTCGGACATTCGTCACCCGACTCTACGCTACTTCATGAAGGTCCTTGCCAACACCTTGTTGTGCAGGATGGAACCTAGTAAGGTTCGGGTCCAGGAGCTCACTCTGGTTTACTACGCGGTGAGGGGCTTGGTTCAGATGGAGGGCATCGAGGAGCCCGCGGACGATTCATGGCCCAAACTTGGAGCCATATTTGCTGAGCATCTGGCCAAGCTCAAGATGAAGCCTTTCTAGTCAACGGGTAAGAAGAGGGAGAGGGTTGGGAGCCTACTTACTCCGATCTTCGTCCATTGTGGAGTCCCTCTAGACGACGTTGATATGGACGACCGGATCGTCTACATGGATGCAGCGCACCTCACGAGCACACAGTGGCTCAAAGACGACCGCGACTGGTGCTTGAGGGATGAGGACGGCATACACTTGGTTAGGCTCCCACTTCAGTCACTTACAGACTTTGCCCATGGACTTAGCAGCATTCAGTCCGACCTGACCCTCGCCGAGTCCGAGTGTCAACAGCCCAGCCGTACCGCTACACGGTCCACCGCCCTGGAGGGCCCCAGTCGCATCGGCCCGGGGACGCACTACCGCCTTTCCCTCTTGTGCCAGACATGTCTACACATCCTGAGAGAGACTTCCAGCGCGTTGTAGTCGATGCTCTCACTGCCATCTGGGCTAGAGTATCGAGATGTCGCTGTTCAAGCAGGTGGAGTGTGCGAGCCAGCTCACGTCAGCAGCAGGACCGTCCCGCCAGCGCAGAGGCACCTTCAGCGACGAGACCACTGATGAGGACTAGTCCTCATATCTCTATCCCTATCTATTTATGATTTCCTTTTATTTTCGAACTCTTAGGATTTACTTTCGAACTTATTATTCTATGTTATGACTTGAGTTTATTTATTTTGCTAATCTTGCATGTGTTTGGATTGTCTAACAGAGCTAACCTAGCTGATTGATGCTAATTCTTTGATGAGTTAGACACATGGATACGTTGCAGCTAGCACAGACGTTTTCTGTCACTGCACTAACGATCGACATATATGTAATGAGATCGATCGATTATGCGGTGTACATATCGATCGATCCTCGAGACAGAGGGTAACACATTCTTTTCTCTTGTCTGACATCTAACCAATATATAGTATTTTCTAACCAACAAATCTTAGACTAATTATCATTGGGGACAGTGAGACTTAAGTCTGGGGAGAGGTTTACTGATATTTATTTATTTATTAGTCTTATTAAAATGTTTTCAAAATTAAGTTATTATTAAGTCAAGAAGGGGATTATGAACTTATAGATTTTGCTAGACATCTAACCACTCTTTAGCACCATTCTAGACTTACTGATTGCAAATAATACTAAAGATACTAAAGTGGATCAACCTGTCAGCTATCCATTCTTGCTGAGATTGTTTTGAAGGAACCAAAGCTGACCTCCAACACTAAACTTGACACAACTGCTTGTCTTGGGGTTTGGTATACATGTGTATATAGATTTATCACCCTTTCTCTCTCTATTTTCGAAATATAGATTATGAAAAAGAAATTTATATATAGAGATTTATTAGGAAGGAATTCAAACAGGACTTGGTGGCTACAACCATTAAAGCTTGATTCATAAGAATTTCATAGGTAAAGGATTAGAACAGGACTTGGTGGCTACAACCATTAAGGCTTGATTCACAAATAATCCTAGGATATAGGTCAAAAAGAAGTGAACAGGACTTGGTGGCAACCACCATTAAGGCTTGATTCATGGAAGCCTGTCCAATCTTGGTCAATGATCTTGCATATAAGCAGATTTTGACCAAGAGAGAAATTAGTAGAGAGAGAGGATAGGAACTAATGTTTATCTGCAGGTCCAGATACTTTTTTGAGAATCCTTGCATCCTGTGATCGATACTCCCAAGGTAAAGCCTTCACTTTTATTTATGCTAAGAAATGAGGTTGGTAGAGGGGAATGAAAGACAACATTTGTTAAGTTGTTGGCTAGATGAACTTGGTTGCTAAGTTAGGATATGGTATACTTGCTTGAGTTGATTCCATGTGTACCTTGATCGATACTCCCAAGATGTAGCCTACACATTTACTTTATGCAGAAATGAAGTCAGTAGAGAGGTATGTCAGGCGCTATCAGTATAGTTATGTGATGTATGGTAATGGTGACTAAGCTATAGTGTAGTACATTGAATCATCCAAGGTTAGTAATGATTCACTTCCACCTATCATATTTGCAGAAGTGAGAGTAATGATGTTAAATTATGTGACTCCCTACTGTTTTCAAAAACTTCTTTCATTAAGACTATTCTTGTTATCCTTGAGTACAAGTAAATGATAAGTCTGGGGGACTTGATATACCATCAATTTTACTAGTTTTTAGCCATGGTATATAGGTGTTTTAGGAGTCATTTATTATGTTTTGGAAATTTTTAAAGTATTTACAAGTTCAAGAGTGTTTTGGAGATATGTGGTGATTTTGGAGCATTTTGGAGATAAAGCTAGAAGAAACTCGTAGATGTCCATCGAACCAGTCCAGAGTCAACATTCAGAGTCAAACATTGATAGACCATGGATTTGACCCACGTTTACCCATGGTTTATAAGTGTTTTAGCTACTAATTATTACATTATAGAGTCTATTTAGTATATTTATAGGATCAGGAGTGATCTGGAGGAAAGTGATGATTTTGGAGAATTTTGGATATATTTGGAGTAAGCACCCAAAATGACCATCGAGCACGACCATCGGTCGATATTTAAGAGGAATAATCAATCGATGTTCACATCTTGACATCGATCGATGTTCACATCCTGACATCGATGGACAGCGAAGCGCGCAGAAAGCCCGTTTGGTCTCAGCTGACTTAGAGACCGAGTCTTCACCTATTTACAAGATTACCCCTGATTAGTTTTAACCTAATTATATAAGCTTTGCTACCATGTAAGAGGCAAAGTGTGCTTTCTTGTTTTACTGATTTCACATCAAAAGCTTTTTAGGATTTTTAGTAGATTGGAGAGAAAATCCAAAGAGATTTGTGATTGGAACTACATTAATATCTATTTATTTATCTAATGCAGTTTTCATACCTAATTGATGTTATGAATTGCTTGGCCATGTCTGAGTAGTTTTCTTTGTTAGATTTAGGGTTTAAGGTTATGAGGGATTAGCCCCAACTATAGATTGCTAAGTTGTGATATTCATCTTTAGGATTGTCATTAATGTCTGATTCTAGATTAGCTACCTAGAACTTTCCCAAGGAGTTGTAGACATAAGCGATAGCTTGCATCTCACCCTGAAACCATCCTAACTGAGCTAAGATTTGTTAAGAGTAAGGAGAGAGTTGATCTAGTGAGCTTAGTGAGCACATTCAACCTGCGCATTAATGCTTGACCAAGAGTGTCGATCGATATTCTAATAGAATAATCGGTCGACGTGTCAGAAATTGTATCGATCGATATTCCTATAGAATCATCGATCGACACTAGTCAATAGACAAACCTAGAAAGTGAGAGCCTAGTGGTTTGTTTATAAGTGTTGAGCTCTACAATATCATGCATGCAACTTATTAAGCATCTGTAGGATTATAATCCTGATTACCTGAATAAAAACCCTAACTCTAGCTACTTTCATCTAAGTACCAAAACCCCAATCAATCAATCGAGCAATTACTTTTCTCACAAACCTGCTATTTACATTTAAACATAAAATCAATCTAGCTTAACCAATCTGATTAGATTTATTAGGTTCCCTAGCTCCTTGTGAATTTGATCCCTAAGTACTACAACTGAACCTCTTTTTTGAAAGAGTAATTCACTCCTTAGAGTAATTAGAGTGATATCAAATTTGGCGCCGTTGCCGGGGAGCTTTGATTGCCATATAGATTTAGTCTGGTTTAGTCTAGGTTACTTCTTAAAACCACTTTCTGACACAAAAAAAAGTTTCTTGTCTTTTCAGGTACATGTCCAGTAGTACTAGAAGCAACAAAGAAACTTAACTGCTATTCTCATCAGACCCTGCAAGTTTGGAACGCTTAATCCGCAAATGAAGACGCTCCTCATCGATCGACAACAACAACAGTTTGTCGCTTGATTCTCAACAACCGCCGTCGAGCCACACACCAGTTTGGTCGACCGACACTCGCTCACCAACGTCAACCGAAGACACTCTTCTTCCGTCGACCGACATCTTCCATCCGACGTCAATCAATACTCCAGTTTGAACATCGATCGATACTGAGCTGCGAGACATGGTTAAGACTTTGATACTTGTACGTGATGATAAGGGAGACCTGTATGACCAGGAGGATCATCAGCGTAATGCAACAGGTTATAGGATGGATGCTCATGGGGCTGCAATCCCTGAGACTGATGCTACAGGAGCTGCTCAACCTATAGATGAGGCCACTCGATCCAGAACGCTAGCTGATTACAACCGTCCAGATCAGTTCTACACCAACAGATCAACTATTCGTCCTCCAACTATCCAGAGAGGGGATTTCGAGTTGAAGCCACAGAACTACACACTCGTGGGACAGACACCCAACCATGGGTTATCTCACGAGCATCCTATGGACCATCTGGAGAGTTTTGAGGATCTCATATCTGCTATTAAAGTTGAGGGAGTCTCTGAGGACTACCTACTTTGCAAGCTCTTCAAGTACTCACTTGCTGGAGAGGCTTCGCACTGGCTTAAGCAGTTACCACCACGATCTCTCACATCCTGGAGCGACATCAATAATGCATTTCTATGCGACTTCTTTGATGAGGCGCATGCTAAAGACTTGAGGAACAAGATTGCTACATTCGTATAGGAGCCTACAGAATCATTCAGAAGCTCCTGGATCAGATTCAAGTCTTATCAGAGAGATTGTACACACCATGGATTCAACAAAGTACAATTGCTCAGTACTTTCTTCTGAGCCATCGCAGTGCAGTATCAGATGTCTCTTGATGCTTCCAGCGATGGGAACTTCAACACCAGGAATCCAGAGGAGGCTGTGAGAGTTATTGAGAACTTGACATCCAACAACAGTACCAAGAACACTGATTTTGAGAGGAAGAGATCTGCAACCATCCTTGGGAATGACCAGATGGATGAAGTGAAGGCAAAGCTGAACTGTGTTCACAAACTTCTCAGGAAGCAGGCTTGCTTAGTTTAGGATGCAGAAGCTGTAGACACAGAGGGTAGAGCAGAAGTAGAAGAAGATGTGAACATCATTGGTGGAACTGGATTTCAGAGGTCTGGAAACCAGAAATGAAACTTCTATGACCAGAAAAGTGATTTCAGCCAGAGTTCGCAGCAGCGGAAACCCTACAGCAACAACAGAAGTTATGGAAACTCATTGTACCAGAAGCCACCACCACCTACTCAAGAGAGCAAGATTGAATCCATGATTGATAAGGTACTTGAGGGACATCAGAGCATGACAGTGGACTTACATGGGAAGATTGACTCTGTCTACACCAACCTGAACACAAAGTTTGAAACTTTGAGCACTCATGTGAAGAAACTGGAGATGCAGGTTGTTCAGACAGGAGAAGCTGTTAAGAGGCAAGAGACCTTAACAAGAGGGGTAGGAGATGAAGTGATGAAGCACCACATTAACGCCATCATAGATGATGATTTCTTGTAGGTGGTGAAGCAGGAGAAGCTGCAAGAAGGAGATTTCGAAGTGGAAAGCTTGATGATCTTCGGCGGATCCAATTGGTGTCGATCGACGCCGGACTTCGAACATCGATCGAAGGACTTCAATGAAAACCGATCGACAGGCTCTCCTGAGCATCGATCGATGACACCTACGGAGTCGACTGCATCTTGCAATGCCGTGAGGATCATGACTCACGAGGAGTTCGCAGCAAAACACCCACATGCGCCCAGCCATGTTTATGTCAAAGTCGATCGACATTCTGATTCCGTTATCGATCGACAGAGAGAGACCGCAATCGATCGACAACCTCCAGCTCCCATCGATCGACGCGCACCTCTCACATACCGAGTGCGGATGCCAAAGATAAACGTCGCCCATCTAAATGCACTCAGGCCACAACCCAAACCTTCAGATAACCCACCAGAGGATACTAGTCCACTTTCAGATGATGCAGCAGAACCTATGGAAGTTGATAAGGCTCCTATGAGAAGAACCTTGAGGAAGAGAAAAGGAAAGGTTGCTAAGCATCTGAAAAGGGAAGCTAATGAGAAGGAGATGGAAAGTTTCCAAAAGAGAGTCTTCAGGATTCCTTTAGAAAGACCATTCGAGGAGGCCTATTTTACCCACAGATTGTGGATGTTCTTCAGAGAGACCAGAGAGACTGAAGAGGACATTAGGATAATGTTCTATGAGACTAGAGAAAATATGATGAAGAGGATTACACTGAAGAAGAAGAGTGATCCTGGGAAATTTGCAATACCATGCACAGCGAATGGTATTGAATTCCCACATGCACTGTGCAACACAGGAGCATCAGTTAGCATCCTACCTAGGGTTATGGTAGACCATCTGAGTCTGCAGGTGGAGCCTTCCAAGGAATCATTCACATTTGTGGATTGTTCTCAGAGAAGCTCAGGAGGAATTGTAAGTGACCCAGAGGTGCAGATTGGTAATGCTCTAGTTCCAGTTGATTTCCATGTCCTTGATATTAAGCTAAACTGGAACTCTTCTTTATTACTTGGGAGAGCCTTCTTGTCAATAGTAGGAGCAGTGTGCAACATGCAAACCAACCAGTTGTGCCTGACGCTCATAGATACTCATGTCCACTACAACCCTATTCCAGTCAAGAAGCCACAGACGTCCTCCAGAAGAATTGATGATCTAGGACTCATCGCAGCATGCCACTGTGGAGCTGAGTATGAGACAGAATATTCGGCGTCGACCGAAACTCACACCGCCACATCGATCGACAGTACCCATCAGAAATCGATCGACAGTGCCCATCAGAAAATAGTCTGAAAGAAGAATCGGTCGCTAGTAGTCCAAGAAATTGGGAGAATGACTACTACAATCCCACCATGGCAGCACACACCAGAGACACCATGCATACAGAGGAGTATGATGAAAATTACAAGGAGGAACGAGCTATAGAGCACAGTGCCATTCTTGATGAGGAAGATAGACTTCTACATCATTCCTCTTGGAAAAGGAATGCGCTGTCGATCGGCAGAACCGTCTCACCATCGATCGACACTCATCTTCATCAGACAAGCCAAAAACGAGCATCGACCGACATTGCCTACTACCCATCGATCGACACTGGAGTCGACCGTGCACGAGAAGGGGACTACTCGATTGGCAATTGGGAAGATAATCACCATCACGAAAGTTATGCAGTAGAAAGTTATGCAGTAGAAACAGCGGTACATGAGCTAGGAGCAGATGAACTTCATGAAGGTTTCACATATGAGGAACTTCTCAACATGCAAAGACGTGATGAACCAGATCAACACCAAGCACAAGCTTGTGGGGAAAGAACAAGTTTCAGCCATTCTTTTGAAAAAGCAAACCGCCCGTCGATCAATGACAAACCTAAATCATCGATCGACATCCGTTCGAAACCACCATCCACAGTAAGAGAAAACCTTAATTTTGATAATTAGTATCTAACACTGGATGAGTTTGGTATTTTCAGGGACCCAGATGGCTATGCAAGAGGAATAGATGGACATGCACTGCAAATATCCAGAGAGGACATTGCAGACATTCTTCAGATGGCTAATGTAGCAGATAATCTCTTCTTGCAACAACACACTTTCCCAGCCCATCAGAAGAGGGTTACAAATGAGTTCTATGACACAGCTGGTGGCATAGACAATCATTTCAAGCAGTCGACATCCTACTCGACCGTCGATCGACATTGACGTCCCTTCATCTATCGACACACGTCCAGAATTTGGCAGAAGAGCCTACGACCGTGATGGAACTAGGAGATCGCACTGGGAAGAAAAAGATGAGTATGGAGTCTACAGAGATGATCAGGGACATGCCAGAGATGTAGACGGACACATCATCAGAGTATCCAAGGATGATATCAGAAGTCTTCTGGAGAGAGCTTCAAGAGATGAGCACAACTACATATGTCTTCCAGAACATGCTAGCTCATTCACACAGACAAAGCTGGTACCAGAGATCTACACCAAGGACGAGATCAATGAGATGTTCTATGGAGTCTGTGGAGCCCAAGAAAAGAATGAAAGTGATTTCCAGATGAAGCTTTATGGTGTCTACTACCCACTGAATGATAGCATCAGTTGGTTGACCTCATGCATGGAGGAGATGAGGCAAGACATAGCCAGGATACAAACACAACGTGCAGCCGAAGCAAACGCACCAGCGTCGATCGATAGCCACCACTCAACATCGATTGACGACAACCCGCAACACTCACATTCGATGAAGTCTCAACCAGATTTTCACACCAGAGAAGAGATTGATCAGTTGGTAGAAGAGATCTATAGAACTCTGGAAACTACAGAAGAGAGGCTTGATAGGAGATGTGATGACATCTATTTCCCAATGGACCTTACAATGAGTTCTTTGACTTCTCAGATAGAAGCAATACATAGGGAATTAGTGGAGATTCAGAGATACATTGTCCGTCGACCAAAAGCATTAGCATCGATCGACAGACGCAACAACAGATCGATCGACAAGCATAGACAAACATCGGTCGACGAAGCTACAAACCGAGGCAGGCTAGTACCAAAGGTGATATCAGACATGTCTGATACACACAACCATGGAGAGGAGATCTCAGCTGACACTTACGCCACACTTATGAGACATCAGTTCAACCTTGAGAGTCATGAAGATAGGTTGAAGAAGATAGAAAACACAACTGCAACAATGAAGGACAAATGGCGCAGAGGAGATGAAGCAATGCGAGACTTCACTGGTAAATGGTTCAACAAGCGCAAAGAAGAGATGGACACTTGTTTCCCAGCAAGTTTCACATTTCAACATTACTAGCCAAATCACCTCCAAAGTCAAAATAAATGACTATAACAAAGCGCTGAGTGGGAGGTAACCCACTATTAAGTAATATTCAATTGGTTTTTATTAATCTAGTATTTATATTGGTTTTTAATTATTGCAGGTCAAAATAAAAAAAAAAGATCCGAGTAGACGATTGCCGTGAGTATCGACCGACGAAACACTGCCGACATCGATCAACAGAACATCACCTGCCGCGACCGATATCAACACCTTTGCATCGATCGACATACATTCCAGTCTGGTATATCGTTCTAACTTGTTACATTGAGTCCTTATGATTTAGTTATCACCATAACTCTGACTGAATATACACTGGGGACAGTGTAGTTTAAGTATAGGGGGAGGTTTACTGATTGTAGTTTATTCCTGAATCTTATTAAAATGATTTCAAAAAAAAAAAAATTATTGAGTCAAGAAGGGAATGATGAACTTATTGATTTTGTTTGTTATCTAACCACACCATTCTAGATTTACTAGTTGCAGATAGTACTAAAGATACCAAACTGGATGAACCTGTCAACTATGTTACACTTTCTAAGAGTGTTTGAAGGAACCAAAGCTGACCTCCAACCTAATTGAGCTCAACTCTGCTTGTCTTGGGGCTTGGTATACATGAGATCGGATTCTTCAAACAAGTCTGGAAGGTAAAGCCTTGTGTAGATTTATCACCCTCTCTCTCTCTATTTTCGAAATATAGAGATATAATTATAGACATTGTTAATATATATATATATATATATTAATTAGGAAGGGATTCGAACAGGACTTGGTGGCTACAACCATTAAGGCTTGCTTCATAAGAATTCTATAGGAAAAAGATTAAAACAGGACTTGGTGGCTACCACCATTAAGGTTTGCTTCATAAATAATCCTAGGATATAAGTAAAAAAGAAGTAAACAGGATTTGGTGGCTACAACCATTAAAGCTTGATTCATGGAAGTTTGTCCAATCTTGGTCAATGATCTTGCAATATAAGCAGACTTTGACTGAGGGAGAATTAATAGAGAGAGAGAGATGATAGGAACTATTGCTGCAGGTCCAGATACTTGTTTGAGCCTACACTTTATTTATGTAAGAATTGAGGTTGGTAGAGGAGATTGTCAAACATAATTAGCTAAGTTGTTGACTAGATGAACTTGGTTGCTAGACTAGGATATGGTATAGTGTGCTTCTGAGACTAGGACTGTCTAAGGTGTTGATTCTAAGTTTAAAATTATGTGAGTTCCTGTTATTTTCAAACATCTTTCAGAGAGACTGCCTGAATGTTTTGCTTGAGGACAAGCAAAAGGGTAAATCTGGGGGAGTTGATAGACCATGGATTAGACCCATTTTTACCCATGATTTATAAGTGGTTTAACTACTAATTATTATTTTATAGAGTTTATTTAGTATATTTATAGGATTGAGAGTGATTCGGAGAAAAGTGATGATTTTGGAGCATTTTGGAGATATTTGGAGTAAGCATCCGAGATGACCATCGAGCACGACTATCAGTCGATATTAAAGAGGAATTATCGATCGATGATCTTGACATCGATCAACAGCGAAGCGCGCAAAAAGCCCGTTTGGTCTCAGCCGACTTAAAGCCCAAGTCTTCACCTATTTACAAGATTACCCCTGACGAGTTTGAACCTAATTATATAAGCTTTGCCAACATGTTAGAGGCAAAAGTGTGCTTTCTTGTTTTATTGATTTCACAGAAAAATGTTTTTAGGAATTTTAGTAGATTGGAGAGAAAATCCAAAGACATTTGTGATTGGAACTCCATTAATATCTTTTTATTTATCTAATGCAGTTTTCATACCTAATTGATGTTATGAATTGCTTGGCCATGTCTGAGTAGTTCTCTTTGTTAGATTTAGGGTTTAAATAGGTTATGAGAGATTAGCTCCAACTATAGATTACTAAGTTGTGATATTAATCTTTAGGATTGTCATTAATGCCTGATTCTAGATTAGCTACCTAGAACTTGCCCTAGGAGTTGTCGACATAAGCGATAGCTTGCATCTCACCCTGAAACCATCGTAAGTGAGCTAAGACTTGCTAAGAGTAAGGCGAGAGCTGATCTAGTGAGCTTAGTGAGCACATTCAACCCACGAATTAACGCTTGACCAAGAACGTCGATCGATATTCCAATAGAATAATCGGTCGACGTTTCAGAAAGTGTATCGATCGATATTCCTATATAATTATCGATTGACACTGGTCAATAGACAAACCTAGAAAGCGAGAGACAAGTGGTTTGTTTATAAGTGTTGAGCTCTACAATATCATGCATGCAACTTATTAAGCATTTGTAGGATTATAATCATGATTACCTGAATAAAAACCCTAACTCTAGCTACTTTCACCTAAGTATCAAAACCCCAATCAATCAATCGAGCAATTACTTTGCAAACAAACCTGCTATTTACATTTAAACATAAAATCAATCTAGCTTAACCAATATGATTAGATTTATTAGGTTCCCTAGCTCCTTATGAATTTGATCCCTAAGTACTACAACTGAACCTCTTATTTGAGTGAGTAATTCACTCCTTAGGGAAATTTGAGTGATATCAAACATCATTTCCTTCAAGGAATTGTTTGTAATGCTTGTGTTCTAGAGTATCTAACTAGAACCCTAAACTTAGAATAATTAGGCGCACGCGACTTTATGGTATGTTACCTGAATGAATTCCCTTTAGCTATGATTGCTAGAAATAAGCGACAACTGATTTAGTTAATATTAGTGAACCTATCGAACAGCTCGCTAAAGCTTGCCTAAGGAAACATCGATCGACGCTAATCTCATAGCATCGATCGACGTTCGATCCATATCAACAAAAGACAACTAAGATATATGACTTATTCAATAGGATTTATTGGCATGCGGAAGCTAGTATACATTATCATTAGAATTCGAATTCTAGGATTGACAACCTAAGCATATATATCACTATAATCCTTATTACCTGAAACCCTAGATCTAGCTATTTTCTCATAATTGTTTACAACCCCAACCAATCAATCAAACAACTGAACAACTGCCTTGTTCACCCCTGCTATTATTTAATTTACTCTGTTTACCTAGCTTAATCATAAGCTGATTAGGATCTATTGTGTGCCTTAACTCCTTGTGGATTTGATCCCTAAGTACTACGACTGAACCTCTTATTTGAGAGAGTAAAAATCACTACTTGGAATAATTTGAGTGATATCAATTACAACCATGTCCTCTATGTTCAACAACCTGGATAGATCCAAAAACTCTAGCTACAAAAAACTATCTCCAACAAAAGATACAACAACAACAAAAGAGTAATACAAGAGTTTCAAACAGGCAGGCATAAAACAATCTCAGCTCACTAGGATTTTGGCTACCAAAGACTAATACCTCGTACAAATCCAAGGTGAATAATTAAATACGACATCTGTCAAATTTCAGCTCAATCAGAAAATCAGTGCCGGTGATGTAGCTCAAAATACCCTAGGGCTACTCTCTCAAATAAGAGATTGATTGCATCAATTAGGGATCAAATCCACATGGAGTGTGGATCACACAATTTACTTATTGATCTAAAGCTAAGCAATAATAAAACAGTAAATAAAACAATAAAATCGGTTGGGAGATATATGGGAAAGTCACGAGACTTAGGGTTTCAAACATGCAATCAGAACTCAACTCGAATTCAGTAAATAAGATAGAAAGCTCTCACTACGAGCCTTATCAGATGTCTAAATTTAGAATTTAAACTCTTGTATACGAATTCAGTTACTTCAGACAAGCATTAATGTTCAGATTCAATTAGTTCACTAAGTTTCCTAAACCACTCCACTGTATGTATCAACCTAGCTCAGTAGAATTAGATTCAAGAGTCGAACCCACTTTTGTGATTGTCGCTTATCCTATGATCATGTTTCTAGTTAGCTATTCTGGAATATAAGAAGTAAGAAAAATCATGTGAAGGATCCAATATGATCACCTTAGCAGTTCTATATTTTACAAGTTCATCAAAACCCTAGAAAACCCTAAATCTAACAAGTAAACTACTCTGACATAATTAAGCAAGACATAAATATATACTGAATGAATTGCATTAAAACATAGATATAGAAATATTGGATTTCCAATCAAATCTTTGAAGGAGCCTTGTGATCTTCTCTCCAAAAACCTCTCTAAGAATAATAAAGAGCTTAGCTTAAACAATGGTTGTAAAATAAAATAAATAGATCAAAACACGTCTAGAGGCTTTATTGTAATTTGTAGAAATTTTTGGGCCAAACTTGGTTCTGGAAACAGAGTCGGCCCACGTATCCGCTTTGGTGTCAATCGTCACTCAACAAGGTGTTGATCGACACTCCTTCCAAATATCGGCCTAAATTTCTAATTTCTTGAACAGCTGCAGGTTTCTTCGTCTTTATGAAAAGATCCTAAAATAGACTCAAAACATAATATAAAGACTCTAACTACGGTTTATACTATGGCTAAAACTGGTAAAAAAACATAAATATCAACTCCCCCGGACTTATCCTTTGCTTATCCTCTAGCAAAACATAGAATGTACATGTGGAAGAGGTTTGAAAACGTAGGGACTCCCTGTTCTTTCGAACAACTACAATCACCTATACAGTGTTGCAAGCCACATCGAATCATTGACAACTTTAGAGGCACTTCCATGTTTTTTGTCTTAGCTTAGCAACCTGACCATCCAGCCCACAACTTACTAGACACTATATGACATACCCCTCTACTGGCCTCATTTCTGCAATAAATGTGTAGTCTTTATCTTCGGAATATCGATCACTGAACATGGCATCTTACTCTAGCAAGTACTAGAACACACATATAGTGTCCGCTGGTCCCTTTCCTCTATATTTTTCCCTTTATGGTCGATTTTTCTTTTTTTTTCATTTTATTATATCTGACAAAGACATAGGCGAATAATGAGGTCATAGGAAATTTTTCTACCCCTTACTTCCATCGATGTGTGATCATTCCATTAAAGTAGAATAATGGGGTCGATGAAAATTTCCAGATCCCTCTACTCCTCAGGAAGTCATTTCAGTCTTATATATCGGAAAAAAAAGAGATGGGAACCAATACACAAAGACTTCTACCTTTCAGACTCGCAGGAGGAATCCGATCTAGTGTATACCAAACCCCAAAACAAGCGATTGATGTAAATTAAGGTTGGAAGTCAGCTTTGGTTCCTTCAGACATTCTTAGCAACGTGGAGGTTACTGGCATGTCAATCAACTTTGGTGTTTCTATTCAGTACACCATGCAATCAGCAAATGAAAAAATGGTATTGGAGAGTAGTTAGGCAGTTGGTTCCAAGAAAAAGTTAATCATCCCTTTTTTGACTATATAAAACGACTCAACTGACACTCAAAACAAAACACTAGGCCTGGGCATAAAATCCGGAACCCGAAATTCAAACCGAACCCGAACCGAAAAACCCGACCCGTTATCCGACCCGAAACGTAAAAATACCCGAAGGAGTTTTGTAGGGTGGTACAAAAAATATCCAAACCCGAAGTGTTATTAACCGAACCCGAACGGGTAACCCGAAAAATCCAAAATTAATAGTCAATATAAATATTTTGAAATATATATAGGTATTCCAACTATTAAATTCAATATTGTGGTAATATTATATATAATAATAAATATTAAAATTCTAATAAATGCTTTAAAATACACAATTAGTTATAAATAAGTATTTTATAATTTGCTCATTGAAATAAAACGTCTACTCTCTATAAGGCAATACATATCTACTCTCTATAAGGCAATACATATTGTTTACAAATGATGTTTGTTTTCATGCTTGATTTAACAATTTACTGTTATTTTATCAATTTTATATGTGATAGATTAATTTTTATTTAATATAGATGTTTTTCTTTATGTTTTACTTCAAAAATTTTGTTTTTTACTTTGGTTATATCCGAACCGAACCGATATAACCCGAATCCATACGATATATGATTACTTTATGGTTTTTATGATGCAATACAATTTTGAACCGAACCCGAAGTGTTATTATCCGAACCCGACCCGTACTAATAAAATTTTAGTATGGGACCTAGAAGCGTAAACCCGAAAATCTGAAAACCCGAAAAACCCGACCCGAATGCCAACGGGTATCCGAACGCCCAGGCCTACAAAACACAATGTCAGTAACTTCCTTCCCCATACTTAGACAGCACTGTCCCCAGTGTTATACTGTTTGAGATTGGTGAAGGAAATAAATAAAACTGTAAAATTTAACAAGGAAAATCGGGTTATACCTGCCTTATGATATGAGTGTCGATGACATATTGAAATGGTGATCGATGCTCGTGATGTAGTGTTTACCGACACTGGTTCAGAACTCGTCTTCCTTGGATATTTTTTCAACTGAAAATGTGAAAATACCTAATAGTGGGTTGCCTCCCACTCATCGGTTGTTTATAGTCTTTAGCTTGACGTTTTGGAGTTATGGGCTAGTCCCGAGGCAAATGAGAACTTTCTGGAAAACAAGTCTCAACATCTTCTTCACTCATTTCGAACCAACAGCCCCAAAGCTTTTTATGGCTTTTTATCCTCTTGTTCTCTGCTAGGCAAGAACCACTGATCCGTTTCACTAGTAGCTCCGGACACTCCATACGGTTACTAACCCATCCGATACTGTTGTTCAGCCGAATTTTAGTTGCATCCCACTTCCTACAGAAATCATCTATCATCTTATGCTAGGCATAAACTGATATGATACTAAACAAACCAGATGACAATACAAATGTGGTCAAGTCCATATGGTCAGCTGAAGACAAACTTGAAGACAATACAAGCGTGGTCAAGTCCAGATGGTCGACTAAAGACAATCTTGATGACAATACAGCGTGGTTAAGTCCGGATGGTCACCTAAAGAACATGAAAATAAGCTTGACCACGAGGAAGAGCTTGTAGATGAAGATGTCCTAACAATTCCAGAGGGAAACATTGACTCATGCAAGATCAAAAAGCTCCAGGAAGCTGTTAGTGGAATGCTTAAGTCAGTTTGGGAATAAGAAGAAAGCCATGGTCAAAGTCTGATCATACATGATACCTTGATCACAGCTACCTTAACCACGGTTCAAGCAAGTCGTGTTCGAAGTTTAAGCTGATCAACAATTAGGTAAGTACTTGTGTGTGCTCTTTTTCCCTGTCTTTGATTTTGTCCCACTGGGTTTTCCAAATATAGGTTTTTAACGACACCACAAGCTACTTTCATATCACCTAATTTTGGTCCAAGAAGGAGTATTATGATGCCTAAATTCTAAACTATCTAAGTATGTTTTATTTTGAAATTTAAACTTCAGTTTGTTGTGTTTGGCGTTGGAGCCTTCGTGTGTTTCCAAGAAGTTGTGCATGTACACTCTTCTTCATATATATGATATGGTCGAAAATAATAAGAAACTATCTATTTTTTTATTCTAAAACTCTCTCTTAAAGTAGATCATCCTGTTGGTGTGTCATATCCAGCAAAATCCTTTGAGTTCTTTGGTGTGTAATATCTGAAGAAATCATAGAGGAATATCAAAGGCCTTCTGCAACCTTTGTCTGACCATTCAATCCACATCCCTTGTCAGTGATTTCCCTGGATCCACTACAACAAATCCAATTACTTCAGACAAGCATTAAACTCAAGTTTTAATTTTTAAATAAACAACTATGCCAACTCTTGCTGTGACTAGTTATTTAGTCCATCTAAGTTTAGTTCAGGTAATTGACCATACTCTCGCGAGTCTCAATTATCCTAAGATCTAGATTTAAGGTGATCAATTGTAAACTATGATTAATACCAACTAGATAAAGAACCAATTGATTATCCTAGCAATAATACCAAGTTAATAATCCATTAAGTAACCTTGGTAGAACCTTAAATCTAACAACAGAACTTCTCAAACATCATCATGAAGAACATCATAATAAATCTTAATAAAATGCATAAATATAATAGAGTAACTAGGGGAGTTCAATATCTTCTCTACGAAGGAGTTCAGATCTCTCTCTCCAAAAATAAACATAATTTACAAAACTTTAAAAACCCTAAAATATAGTCTCAAACACGTCCAGGGGCTTCCCGATAAATTACTGGAACTCCTGGGTCAAGTTGTAATTTATTTGATCATCATTAAATTCGTCGCACATGGCGTCGATTGACGCATTACGCATAGACAGACTTCGACTCCAAGTTTTCAGTATTGTTCTCTTCACAGCTTCAATATACTCCAAAAGCTCCATCATGCTCCAAAACGTACTTAAACCTGAAAAAACTCTAAAACGACTCAGAATACGTATAATAGGCTTTAAATAGGACTTGTATCATGGTTAAAAACTAGTAAAAACCATGATATAACAGTTTTGAAGATCATTGTTTGAAGAAAATAATCTAGTAACAATCTCTCTTGATCCATACACAAAAACATCAGCTCCAGAGCTAGGGTGGTCAGATAGGGAAGTTGAACGTTGTTGTTCATTTTCTAGCTACCAAATATTCTGATGTGGCGAACATTGTTCAGGCACCTATTATGCATGGAGGCGGAAGCCATGATTCTGAAGATGATTCTGAAGATGATTATGAAAAAGTTTAGTTGTTTCTTTGTATTTTAATTTAGTACTTATGTTTATAAATATTTTTGTAATGATTTTTGTTTTTTTTTTAGTTATGTTTTTGTTTGATTAATTTTATTACTTTTTATTTATAATAAGTATTTATAATTTTGAAAGTATAAAAATTATTAAAATTGCGAGGGACTCAAATGGCTCGCAAATTTGCAAGGGAAGAGGTTCCTCGTAAATGTGCGAGTGAAGTGGTTCCTTGCAAATTTTCAGTGGAATAAATTCCTTGTCAATTAACGAGGGACCAGTCTCTCAAAAATTTGCAAGAGATTTTGTTTCCTTATAAATTTGCAAAAGATTTGTGAGCATTTTGAATTTGTGAGTAACAATTTGCAAGGGAATGACTTTCCTCGCAATTCCTTTCCAAATCGCTATTTGCAAGGGAATTGCGATGGTTTTTCCTTCCAAACTGCTCTGTATCTTGTAGAGTGCTAACTTCAAGAGAGAGAGAAATAGGAATGCTGATGATAAGGGCCACTAGGTAAAGGTGCTCCGAACTCCATATTTTAGATATAAACAAGTCAGAGAAGTTTCCTTATGGACTCGACGTAACTTCCTATCCAAATAACGAAAGCATCCATTTGGTGAAACCTCAAAGCTCGCACGGTCTCAAGACGGTACTTACATCAGCTCCAACCATATTGTAACACTAATATAAATAATTGGATCTTCACAAGCGAAATGGTAGTAACACCCTTATCATGAACCAAAACAGAGACACCCCACAATTATTGGACAGGGACAAAGGATTAAAGCATACGATGATGTCTTTCAACCGAGATACCGATAAAAAGTCAGAAAGGGATGAGGCAGCTGAGACAGTAGACATCAAGGAACATGATTGGGAAGCAACTAAGTAGATTCGAATTAACAAAAACCACATATTGAAACCAGCAAGAACCACCATTGCGAACCAGATCCAATATCCAAGCCTACAACAGTTATGCCAAGCAAATCCTGACTCCCTAGAAACTCAGCTAAACCACATCCTAGACTAAAACCCCTAACAATGAAACCATCATGAGACACTAGATCATGCGGTGAAGCTAGGAACAAACAGAGATTCAAACAAAATCTTACCATCGACCCTCAGCGACACTGTACACCAAGGAGCACACCCTTGGCACCGAGAACGATGACGAGATTGGACCCAATCAAATCTCCCAATCAGATCTGATGATACCAAGCCAAAACCTATAGAAGAGACATGAAAACGAGATGAAAAGCCAAAGACATAAAAGAAATGGTGGGGGCGCTGCTCCTGACAGCTGCGGCTTAATAGAGATGAAATTGAGATGTGGCGGCAACCTTTGCCTTTGGAGAGAAAATGAACTAGGATTTGATAAAAGACTGAAACTGTAATTTTATGTTTTTTTTTTTTAACATCTAACTTTTTATTATTGATATTGTGAACATACATAGTCTTGATGCAAAGATGAAGTAAACCCTTTGCCAATTTTTCTGCAACCATATTTGCTTGCCTCTTTACCCATCTGAATTCCACCTCTTGAAATAACCGGGACCACCATCTTACTTCCCTAATCCAATTATACATACCAAAATGTAAGACTTTGTTGTTGAGAATATCCATCATCTTCTGATTGTCACCTTCCAATATTATTTTCGTATAACCCAAACTCCAACAGTGTTGCATTGCATTGATAAGAGCTTGAAATTCCACTTCCATTGCATTGAAGATCCTGTTCCCCAGAGCTTGCCCCGCAAACCGGAAAATACCCCTTTCATCTCGGACAACCCAACCAGCTTTACTTAATGAAGTTGCATTCATAAAGGAGCCATCAAAATGTAATTTTAGGTTTCCTTCAGACTAAACTCTACGTATTATAACAAAAACAGAAAAAGTTGAATACTAAGCTATATATAGTCCATTTTGCAAAATCTTCTTCTTTTTAGTTATTTTTCTTTATTAGTTTTAAATTTTTTTCAAATAAAGAAATTGCATAAGAAATTTAAAACCGTTATTTGAAAAAGGTATAAAATCAAGATCTATACTATTAAAAGGGAAGAATTTTTTAAAAAATCTACTTGAACAAGATTGTTGGACCATTTGACTATACTTAACTATTTTTTTGGTTTTACCTTTTTTTTTTTTTAACTATATAAGTACTTTACATCATTTAAATGAACTCATTTATTATTATCCCATAATATATTATAATTACTCTAACAATAAATCCCCATGAATATAAGACAGATTATTCAAACATGTTTACACATAATGTGATCATTACCACATATAGTTCCACTAATAGTATAAAATTTTCAATGGTTTAGTTATGTTTAATATATATGTTGTAATGGAGAATCATCTTGTACATAATAAATATTTTTTCATTTTTACGTGAACTGAAAACTAAAAGTTTTAATGTCAATTATTCAACTATGAAACATTAATTTAATTAATTACATGCAATCAATTATTAAGATTTGATCTTACATTCTTATATATGAACTAAATGATTAATCTTATCATTAAAAATATTAAATGGGTCTATACGGGTTGGAGATTTAAATGGAATTAGTAAAAAAAAGAATGGGTTAAATAATTTTTAGTTACTTTAAAAATTCTAACAATGCATATGATAAGTTTTATTAAATTTTCACAAATGTAAAATATCTTGTGCTTTAAATCGGGTAGTTATGTTGTTTCGAACAAATATATAGGATAAATAATTAACCATTAATTATTTGAATAAAAAATATTCAAGTCATTAATTTGTTTTGTGCATAATTTGGTTTATAAATAGTATTTTAGGATATTTGGTTATTTAGAAATTAAATATAATTAATATTTATAGGTATATACTTTATATTTTAAAAATTTAAGCATTCATTTGGTTCTCAGTTCGTTTCTTTTTTTTTTGTTTCAGCTTAATTTTGGTTTTTTCAGTTTGGTACGGTTTAATTCACCCGGGTAAATATACTCAAACCTATACATTATCTTATATAAAAATAATATAAGAAGAATTTATTTAATTTCAAAAATAAACCCGAAACGGGGGTCAAAATTTAGTTATTATAATTAATGTTCTATGTAAAACATAGTTTTTATTTTCTATCTGGTGTAGCCATGACCAGAGACATAGAAGAGGAGCTGAGTGAGACTGATAAGGATGAGCCAAGTGATGAGACTGCCGTAGAAGAGAGATGTGAAGCTGAGGATACTGAAGAGAACCAGAACCAGAGTGAGACACCATGTGAGCCAACCAGTGTGTGGAGTGGACCAACTACTAGATCAAGGCTGAGAGCACAAGAGGAAAGGCTCCAGGAGATAGCCAAAATCGTGGGTCTTGGATCAAGACAAGGAGATCAAGATAAACCAGCCTGTTGGTTTAATTTAATTACTTTGTAAGGGCTTTGATTATTGGGCTTTCATTTAATTTAAACCAAAGACAATTAGGATTTTAAAATAAACCAATTTCAACTGGATTAGGATTAAAATTAGAATTAAACCATCTTGGTTTACTTCTAGGGTTTTTTTTGTCGATTTCTTTAAGAACATGAGGGAGGCAGCTTTGCTTTCTCAACTTTCAATCTAAGAATTATTCAGTCAACTTTGTTGCCTTGTCTCTAGCTTTCTCTGTCCAGCTCAAGAACATTGATCTCATTTAAAGGAAGGGATTCCTGTGAATCTCATCTTAGACAATACAAGGTGATCCTCTGTCTTTGAGTAGCAAACCATCCTTGGCGCCAATCCACAGGCTCAGGGAGACGACCACAGTTCAAAGGAGAGCTAGTAGCCTCTTAGAACACCCCCTATCCATCCACCTTCAAGTGATCCAGAGTTTAAGCCATACCCAGGCTGCACCACCTTCTTTCTCTGCTCTACCCTCTACAGCTTCTGCATCTTCAACAAAGCTAACCTGCTTCCTGAGAAGCTTGTGAACACTGTCCAGTTTTGCCTTCACCTCATCCA
>NC_027756.1:31929692-31935465 GCF_000695525.1 Brassica oleracea var. oleracea
TTCAAGAACATTGATCTCACTTAAAGGAAGGAATTCTTGTGAATCTCATCTTAGACAATACAAGGTGATCTTGTGTCTTTGAGTAGCAAACCATCCTTGGCGCCAATCCACAGGCTCAGGGAGACGACCACAGTTCAAAGGAGAGCTAGTAGCCTCTTAGAACACCCCCTATCCATCCACCTTCAAGTGATCTAGAGTTTAAGCCATACCCAGGCTGTACCACTATCTATTATTATTTGATATTCTCTCATTATTCTATTTTGTAAAATAAGAAAATTATATTAATTTTAAGTATTTCATGTATGTAGGTGATTAGTATAAATTTATGTAGAAAAATACAAGATATATATTTATAATATTTCCCTTACAACTTATTTTTATTTTTAATATTTGGAGGAACGTTGGATATGGTCTAAAAGTTTATCCATCAAGATTTGATATTTACATTTATCAAACAAAAAATGGAATGGGTTGATAAGTAGATGCCAGAGGAACCGAAATGCATAATATATAGCGCCGTTTCAGACCAAACATCATAACGTTCACACATGTCACATGTGACATTGTCCTCTCCACATGCCATTCTTCGCTCCCAGCCAAAACCCAGTTTTGATCTTTCTTCACTAATTTTACAATAATTCCACATTTAGCGATAACAAGGACAAATAAAACTTTTTTTTTTTTGAATTATACAGAGGTATCCTGGCCCTACATAAATGATCCAGACTAGTCACATATCGGTTTTCTATCTCTGCCGATGCCGAAATGTTAATTCTCCAGTGCCCGGGATTTGAACCCAGATGACCGTACTCAGAGCTATAAACCCTTTACCACTAAAAATAGAAGTCCCGATTCAAGGACAAAGGACGAAGGAAAAATAAATCGAACATAAACTATAGTAATATTACTATTTAATCATCAACAGACACTTCTTCAACATCGTTATGAAATAATTGGTAGTTCAGGATTTAGCTCACTGTATTTTTTGTGGGTTTAATGCATGTTACAAATTAATACATTATACTGTACTCACTTCTTCCCATATAATTTGATAATCCCAATTGAATTCCTATTTAGAGAACCAAATGCGCTGTTGTTAGAACAAAGGTCGCAACTCAATGATAATATTGGTCATTATCATTGCTTTAGTACTACTTAATTTATTATTTACACCTAGTGTCTGAATAAATTTATTAGTACCAATAAGACTTATTACTGGGTTCACTCCCTAGAGTGAACCTTTAAATTCGTTTTCCAGTAGAATTTTATTATTTTAAATTCGATATTTTTTAAAAAGGTAAACAAAATATTGTCAAGTTATTTATGTTTTTAAAATAAAAAAAAGTAAAAAAAAATAGTAGTTACAGAAAAAAAAATTAAAAAAAAATATTTTTAACATCGTCAGCAAAACACTAAACCTTAAATTCTAATCTTTAAACATTAAATCCTAAACCCTAAACCCTAAACCCTTGGGTAAACCCTAAACCCTTGGATGAACTATAAATCCTTGGATAAATCCTAAACTCTAGATAAAAAACACTAACACCCTAAACCCTAAATCCTAAACCATAAACCCTAAACCCTTGAGTGTTTTAATGTTTAATGATTTTGATTTAGAGTTTAGGATTTATCCTAGAGTTTAGAGTTTACCCACAGGTTTAAGATTTATGATTTAGGGTTTAGGGATTAGGATTTAGGGTTTAATGTTTTGCTGACGACGTTAAAAATATTTTTTTTTGTAATTACTATTATTTTTTATTTATTTCTTTTTACCTTTTAATTTTAAAAACATAATATAATTTGACAATATTTTGTTTCATTTTTTTAAAGATATCAAATATGAAATAACACAATCCTATTATGGGGTGAATCGAAGAATAAGTATTCCAATTACAGACATAAGTTTATCAACCCGTAAAACTAATCGGTAGATGAAAAAAAAAACCTATTTAGAGTAGAAATAGATAGAGAAAGAAGTTAATGATAAACAAGAAGAAAAAAATATTGTATAGTTGGTTTGTTGTTAATTTGGGTTTAAAGCGATTCCCTGAGTTCTTCTATGCAAACAATTTGAGTGTGCTCATATAATGATTTTTTCTTTTGTTATAAGCTCATTTAATGATATAATAGAATAACGACAAAGGTGCAGTGAATATTATATGAAAAACTTTGGTAGCTATGTATCGACTGAAATAAGTAATGTTTAAAGTAACTTTAAGTTTTTTTTGTACCTAAAGTAACTTCAAGTTGTTTGGAATCTTTTAAGAAATTCTTATGTCCAATACAATAAGTAATGTCTAGAGTAGCTTCAAACTATTTGGAAGCTTTAAGTAAAACTTAAAATGAAATCTGTTTCCATGACCTGGGCTTGAACAGTTTAAACCCGGACACTCACTAATAGATCTCCATGAATTTTGCAACTACATGAAAAATTTATGTAAAATTTAACAATCGATTTGATATTGTAAGATACTTTGAAGTTGGGGAATCAATAGAAATACAAATTTTTTAAAAAAAAATTGAACTAGAAACCTTTATGCAAATGCATCGTTTACACGTGTTAGTTAAGTAAACGGAATTGGTTCTCCAACATACTTTTAAGCTAAAATTACTTAAAATGCCATTCCGAATTAGTCCACATTATAATTCCTAGTATTGAAGAAATTTTTTTGCTCTATATATATGTTGACAGGAGATGCTACTCTTGTCCTAAATAAATCTGTAAGCACTTTCATCAAAACAAGAATGGTGTGCAGAGCAGAAGAAGCTTTGAAGCAGAGAGAGAACCTAAAGAGGTGTAAACAAGATCATGATCGCCAAAAGAAGAAGGTGCAATCAATCACAGATTGCAAGAAAGAGAAAAGTTGTAGATTCAAGCGAAGCACTTCTAATCTCGACCAGGACGGCGCTTCCTCAGCCATATTTTTCCTTGCTTGCATTGCCTGCTCATCCTTCTCCAATAATCTCTAATTATTCCCGCTGTAAGAGCATCCACAGTTAATTACTTTTCATACAACGTTTAATTAAATCGTAGTCTTCTATTTGTTAATTCTGTTGTTACCTTATCTTGTGTTATAATTTTCTTATTTTTTATTTTCATGTTTTAATCTATGTTCGTGTTATAGTAATATACAACAGTTATGGAAACAGTTTTGAGGATGCAAATTTAAGATGCGTCGCTTGTGTTCGTATAATTGTAAGGATATAAAAAATTTGTATTTGTATATCGAACTTCTGTTAAGTATGTTAACATATGGTTAAAGTTTCTGTATCCTAAGATATATTAATTGTCGACTGGTTTGAGAAAGTGTTAGAAGAAATTATATACATGCTAGAAGATGTATCAAATATATATATAGTGTTTCATGCACTAATCACAAAGTAATATATGAAGTGATACAACAAGTCCTATAGGAAGTTGAGCTGTGCGACTGCTTAAATATATAAGTGGATAAAAGCATGAGGTCGATTTGGACAAATCAAAACGGTGACTGCTGAGATGGATAGTCATTTTGATAGTATATCTAAGATGAGGAAAAAATTATTTATTCTTATGAAAAAGAAAAGAAAAATTGGTTATAAATCCCAGAGTTTAAGCTGAGCAATCAGTATAAATGCTAAGAAGCCATTTTACGAAGATTCACGCACCTAGGGATATTTCAGAGATGCACGCAAGTGTTGGGGGTGGATTTACATCCTCCCTCAAGGCTCATTAAACAATGTACTAAGCCCATTTGGTTAGAAAACCCTAGACATATCTTTCTATAAATAAGGAGCTCCTCCTTATGAGAAAGGATCTCTTCTTCCTTTTTACACATTAAACACTTCTTACAAAGAATTTATAGATTTAGATTTACTTGATCACTCTTGTAATACAATCTTTGATCTATAAATTCTTTTTGATGTTCTTTTTCCATTTGATTTCAATGTTGATTTCTCTTTAGCCTCAAGAATTTAAGAAATCTATTTCTTAAATTCTTCATTGTATGAATCCGACAAACACACCATTTTCGGTTCAAACAGTTGGCGCTAGAAGGAGGGGGCTAGAGAGAACTATCTTGAAAGCATGTTAAATTTGGGAAAATCCTAGATCTGTGCCCATCAAACTCAGTCCAAGAGATAAGTTTACAAAACGATGTCTCATTATTAAATTCGATTTCATTGACTATAGCATGATATATATGCATAATCAAGGAGAAGGATTTGAACAATTTAAAAAAAAAAATATTATTATTGGATTTAGGAGTCGCCGGTCAAAACGGAGATGGTGGGACAACCTAGCGTATGACGGAAGAAGAGATCGGCCAGAGCTGTTTCTCCTGCAGTAGCCGTACCGTCCAGATAGAGCTCTCCGGCAAAGGAAACAAAGGCGGTCGCAGGTCGATCCGTGAGCTGACGAGATCCAGACAATTTCTAATCTCCGGCGAGCTTGTAAAAGGACGAGGTCGTCGTTGAATCCTCAGATCCGTCGAGCTCCATTCAACTGCAACCGATAGCAACCTAGCGCGATCTGGATCAAAGGAAACCGATCCCGTAATCACCTTGTCAATTGTCGGCGCCAACTGTGGAGACTCTCGAACGGGCTCCAAGTTCGAGACTAGATCACGGCGAGGAAAGCTTCCTCCTTTTCATCCCTACGCTGACGATCTTCCACCGGCAACGTCACCAAGATCCCCGCAAGTTATAGCAAAGACCACGGTGGTTCATCAACAGAGCATCTCTGAAACTTGAAGCTTTCACCGTTGCTTGACAAGGTCGCAAAGCTCTCCGTTCTTGAGTTCCCCGACGAGATCGTTGACTGTGTAAGGCAAGCCTAACTTTGCTGACTTCAACCTGGTTCCTTACGAATGGGGAGGCTTCGTTCACCCTTGGATTGATGCATTAGCTATGGCCCGAGTGGGTCTCGAGGAGCTTAGGTTGAAGAAGATGGTTGCCTCAGACGAAAGCCTTGAGCTTCTTTCAAGTTCCTTTGCGAGTTTCCCCGTCTCTTGTGCTCGTTTGTTTCTCTCCGAAACTGGCACCAACAGGAGAGGAAAAGAGTTCGGTAAGAACAAGCTCATCTCCTGATCTCGCAAGACTGCAACGATGGAGCTCGATCTTGCAAGATAAGCTCACGGACCAGAGTTCTACACAAGCCTGGCTTCACAAGATTGTTTACCGCTCAAAACGCATTCCAACCCGTCGTTAAGTTTAGCTTCTTGGACAGAAGCAATCACGTGACGGCCTTGGCAGTAACGCTTTGATCTACGCACCGGCTTCTTACACTTCACCACCATCACGTCTTCAAAAGCTCTGTACAACCAGAAATGTTGAGCAGCAAACACGATCTCGGCTGAGGATGCAATGGTCGCGACGATGTTGTGAGAAGATCAATTTCTAACACACGGATTCATCACAGTTCATCTGTCTCTATAGTGGTTATTACAAGCTTCTGTGAAAATCAGAGCTCAGCAACCTCAACTGCACGAGTCAAGATACTCTGCAAGTGGATATAAGAATAGTTTGATTTATTACTTCCTTCTCGACAACCACGTCCTCGGACACTTCTTTCTTCTCCACACTAAAGATAAGCCCTCTCACTAAATCATCACATGCTTTAATCACCTTTATATTATACATATGTCTCATGGTGAAGATCATAGCTGTGGTTTATTATTTAAAAAAAAAAAACTCTAACCTTTTCATTCTCGTATAACCTTTACGAGATGATATTAATAGTTAGCAGTTATCATGTTCGTGGGTTATGCAAAAGTTGCTTGTTTCTTTTGGTTTA
>NC_027756.1:31936094-31936761 GCF_000695525.1 Brassica oleracea var. oleracea
TGTCTCTATAGTGGTTATTACAAGCTTCTGTGAAAATCAGAGCTCAGCAACCTCAACTGCACGAGTCAAGATTCTCTGCAAGTGGATATAAGAATAGTTTGATTTATTACTTCCTTCTCGACAACCACGTCCTCGGACACTTCTTTCTTCTCCACACTAAAGATAAGCCCTCTCACTAAATCATCACATGCTTTAATCACTTTTATATTATACATATGTCTCATGGTGAAGATCATAGCTGTGGTTTATTATTTAAGAAAAAAAAACTCTAACCTTTTCATTCTCGTATAACCTTTATGAGATGATATTAATAGTTAGCAGTTATCATGTTCGTGGGTTATGCAAAAGTTGCTTGTTTCTTTTGGTTTATACTAATCTGATCATGATCATGTTTTTTGTGAGCCAGTGATCGTTAGGCCAAAGAGAATCAACAAGCGGTTGCCACCGTCATGTCCTCACGCTTCGAAAGATGAGCTTTCGACTACGAGCTTGTCGGGAACAGAACAAACGGCACAAGCCAGCACGTTTTTCAACATCATCATAGCCTGACGAACACACAAGCCAACAGCTTGCTTGGCACACACGATCTCAACACGAGACTTCGGGTCGGCAATAGTTCGGTAAACGTGTATTTTAGGCACAAGTTTAAATTGAACTTGCTTTTTAT
>NC_027756.1:31937398-31937617 GCF_000695525.1 Brassica oleracea var. oleracea
AGAAGCTCTCCTTCCACTAGGCACGAGCTCTCAGTAAACTCGCCTCTGTCTTAGCACGAGTCAGGTAAACTCGTCTTTCGCTAAGCACGAGTTTAAAGCAAACTCACTTCTTACTAGGCACAAGTTCAAAATAAACTCGCCTAAACCGTCATAGGCATGAATGTGTCTAGTTCATTGTCTAATAAACCCTATTCGTAAACTTCGCAGAGATCGATTCCA
>NC_027756.1:31937693-31943288 GCF_000695525.1 Brassica oleracea var. oleracea
CCTAGACATATCTTTCTATAAATAAGGAGCTCCTCCTTATGAGAAAGGATCTCTTCTTCCATTTTACCCATTAAACACTTCTTACAAAGAATTTATAGATTTAGATTTACTTGATCACTCTTCTAATACAATCTTTGATCTATAAATTCTTTTTGATGTTCTTTTTCCATTTGATTTCTATGTTGATTTCTCTTTAGCCTCAAGAATTTAAGAAATCTATTTCTTAAATTCTTCATTGTATGAATCCGACAAACACACCATTTTCGGTTCAAACAGTTGGCGCAAGGTGTGTGACCGTCCCTGATAGAGTAGAATATTCTGTTAATTAGAATATTATGTTGTTACGATCTGATTTTTGTAAAGATTGTATTCTCCACACTTTGTGGAACTGTATAGCTTATTTAAAGCTTGTAATCGTAATATAAACATTGAGGGAAATCAGTTTACTTTTGATATCAGAGCCAGGTTGGTTGTTATGACGACCTCGATCCCTGTCAGCAAAGAATACTCAAATCATGTATGCAAACTGCACAAAGCCATTTACGGTTTGAAACAGGCTACACGAGCTTAGAATTCTCGGTTTGCTAACTACATCAAATCTCTTGGTTTTATTTGCAGTCACAGCGACGCCTCCTTGTTCATATTCAACAAAGGAAACCGCAAAACCTACCTCCTTCTTTACGTAGACGACATCATCTTGACAGCCTCAGATGATGAGTTTCTCCGCAACATCGTCGCAAAACTAAAAGGCGAGTTTCCCATGTCGGACTCAGGTAAACTGCACTATTTCTTGGGAGTCAAGTGCGATTTTAATAAAGAAGGCATCTTCCTCAGGCAATAAGCATAAGCTATAGACATCATCAATCGAGCTGGAATGAAAGAATGCAAACCATGCGCAACACCGGTGGACCTAAAGGCTAAGCTGTCACTTGAAGATGGCGATTTAATCTCAGATCCCACACAGTAGTCTTGCAGGAGCACTACAATATCTCATATTAACAAGGCCGGACATCTCTTATGCCGTTCACCAAATTTGCTTATACATGCATGCTCCACATACTCCTCATCTTCATGCTCTCAAGCGGATCATCCGTTATCTCCAAGGCACTCATTCCCGCGGCATGCAGCTAAGGAAAAACAATATTGATCAACTTGTGGCTTACTCAGACGCAGATTGGCAGGTTCTCCTGACACTAGAAGATCCACCTCAGGGTATTGTGTTTACTTTGGAGATAACCTTGTCTCTTGGTCCTCAAAACGACAATCTACTATCTCTCACTCTAGTGCCGAAACAGAATACAAAAGGGTAGAGAACACAGTTGCTGACTTATGTTGGGTACGCAATCTATTCCTCGAGCTTGGTTTTCCGATCAACAAAGCCTCACTGGTCTACTGCGATAACGCCAGCACCGTTTACCTTTCTCATAATCATGTGAAGCACCAACGCACAAAGCATGTCAAAATCGACATTCACTTCGTCCGTGAGAAAGTCGCCATAGGATAAGTTAGAGTGCTTCATGTGCCATCTTCCCTCCAATTTGCAGATATATTTACAAAGTGTCTACCAACGTCTCTCTTCAACGAGTTCAAAAGCAGCCTAACGGTCGTGAGACCCGACCATTTGACTGGAGGAGGGTGATAGAGTAGAATATTCTGTTAATTAGAATATTCAACTACAAGAAATATCGGTATTGGTAGCATCCGAAAAACGCTACTATAGGGCTTTCGTAGCATTTTTGTAAACGCTATGACAGCCGCAGCTATAATAGACCTCCCCCCTTTATCGTAGCATATCTTCATGTCCTATAATAAATAGAGATATCGTAGCATTTAAGTTTTGTTATATTAAAACATTTTAATAGCACCATAATTTTGCTATTATATGGTTTTCTATGGCATTTTTCATGTGGCATAACATAATTTATAATTTATAATGACACGAATATAATGCTATAATCAAAAATAAAATAATAAAATATGTTAAATTAATTTATTAAAATTTAATTATTTAAAATTAAATTAAAAATTAATTCATAAATAAAAATTAAATTTTATTGATTAAAATCAGTATGCAAATAATTAAAGAATACATTAAACCATAAACAAATAAAAAACATTAAACCAAACCATGATTAACCTAAGGTTTACACATAAACCCGGTTTAGAAATTAAAAAAAAAAACTAAACCAGCTTAACCTAAAAAAAAAATATCCTATCTCTGCACCAACTCTTCGCCGCCGTCAACCGCATCAATCTTTACTCTTCCACCACCATCAAACTTCTTATCTGTATCTCTTCCCTTGCCTCTGAACCAACTCCATCTCTTCTGTTTGAACGGGATTCAGTCGACTAGAGTGAAATAAGTCAGAAACGGGATGACTAAAGACGTTTTATTAGATTCGAAATGAAGGGTTACAAGGGTGACAGGAAAGTGAAAGAGCAACAAGATCAAAGAGATCGCCTAAAATCCTAGATCTAGCCGCTTAGTATGTCCAACGCAAAAATCCTCTTTCTTGTTGCTTCCTCTCCCCCTTTTATAGGTCTTCTGTCCTTGATGCCCTAATTTCGTACCTCTTTGGGCCTTGATGCGAGACGCCGAGTATGCGGGCCTGGACAAAGTTCCCCCCAAGCCGGGTACTTTTGGTCGGCTTACTCGACCGGCTAAAAGTACTCTAAGGTTGAGCTGACGCGTTTAGCCACCGAGCTGACCAAACTAATCCGACTTGCTGGATTAGGGCATGTTATTCGATGGGCCTTGTGGAGGGATGTAATCCATCTCCTACAATAAGTCCCCCCCAGTTCACTTGTGAGCGACACGGTGGTCTCAGTGAATTTGTGGGTCAGGTTTATTCGGATAGCAGGTTCTAATACAAGGGATAACCCTTCCTGGTTTAGTTGTCGGTATGTGCTTTTAGTCGCGTGATGTTCTGTAGGTGTCTCTGGTCGACTGAATAGCGCTTGTCTTGACTCGCTTACTTGCATATCTGCTTTTATGATGGGATACAGTTTACTCGGGTGATAGATCATCTCGGATAAAACGACGGGGATCGGTTTTGCTGGTTAACCGGGGGGCCGGTTTAGATAGAGACCAGGAATTGATTCCGGTCTGACAACCTGATTGAAAACCGGTTCAAGCGAGAAACCGAACCGTCGCGAGTAGGTTTCTGGGTATTTAGGCGGCCTTTTGAGGCCCATTTAGGCCTTTGTAGACCTAATGATTGTGCTCGGAAAACGTGCCTTCGTTTTTGCTATAAATAGGTTTTTCTCCTTTGCTTTCGTCATTCTTCTCTGCAGATTCAGGTATCATGTTTTCTCTCCCTTCTCTCTACTTTTACTTTCTCTCTCTAGATAGGTTTTTCTTCGTATAGACTCGTTGTTATCGTTCGGTGGTTGTAGTCGTCCCCTGAATTAAGGAACATGCCTCCGAGAAGTCGATTGTCGTGAGAAGAAAAAAACCAGAGATGCGTCAGCGACCGGTAGTCCACTGGACGATTTTGACTTGATTCATCGCGATGCTCATTGGATGATTCGTGATGAAGGCGCGGATCGTGTTGAAGTCGGGAACAGTGATGTGAGCGGAAGTGAGGATAGAGGGGGAGACCAAAGCGATACCGCGACTGATTCCGAACGTGGCGACGCTGATGAGTCCGGTCGGTCCCCGACGCCTTCGAGACGGGTTCGCACGAGAGTTTGTTTTGACCAGATAGACTGTCGTCCAACTATTTACCATCCTGGTGGGATCTTCGAAGAGCTGGCTCCGCTGCCACCCGGACTGCTACGGGACCCGCGGGCTCAGTCGTGGGGGAACGTGTTTGGTTCTTGTGCTTCTCACCATACCGTGAGGGATCAGTTAAGGGCGAGCGGCGGTGCTGGCGTTACTTACATCATCCCGTCTGCTGAGCAGCCTCCCTGGTCGCCTTCGGTTGGTTACCAGTGCGTGTATGAGTCCTATTTCGGGGATCATACGAAGCTATGGTTCCCGATTCCTCGGTTGGTGACGTCTTATGCATTCCGCCGAGACATTGCCATTTCTCAACTTTTGAACGGGTCTCTGCGAATAGCCGTCATGTTAATGGTAATGGCAGCTGAGATGGACATCTCGATGAGCTTGAGGGTCTTCGAGGAGCTGACTTTCACGAAGGCGGAGCCAAACGGGATCTTCTCGGTGAAAATGCGTTCGAATTACAACGTCTTGACCGGTCATCCAAATAAGACGCAGGATTGGCAACGCGCGTATTTTTTGGTGAAATCTAATGAACATGCTTTCGAAGAGCCGCCGGGGGACGACTACCGCGTTTTGTGGAATCGACAACTCGGTAGAGACTCGTCTGTTGGATTTTCGTTTTAGTCGTTAGTCCTAACTCTTCTTATCCTTGTATTTGCAGTTCGTCATCCGAACACGATCGCCTGCCCCGACAAGTTTTTTGAGAGTGCTCAAGCGATCGCGGCGCACAGTCATCTTCGTTGGCCGGATCTCAATCGGGAGGGGATACGTCGTCAGCAAGCTAGGATCGCTAGAGGTAAGCCTGCTGGTTGGTTTTAGGTCCTATTCGAGTTTCCTTTTGCGATTTTCATGTTGATTCTCTGCTTCTGTAGTTGATTGGGAGTCGAGGCTTCCTTGTGTTCTCGGTCCCCGTAAGTCGCGCCTCCCTTTATTTACTTGCAAACAACAGAGACTTCTCGACAAAGCTAGAGAAATGGATGGAGTTCCGGATCTAAGCCCCTTGTTAAAAGGGAAGTTGCAACTGCTCTCGAAGAAATCGACTAAAGTCGATCCCCAGGGACCGCCTCACTCCGGAGTCGACGTCACTTCTGAAGGTGGTGGAACCTCCCGAGAAGGGGCCTCCAAAGAAGGAGCCTTCAGAGAGGAGGGCCCTATTACAATCTATCAAGGGGGCAGAGCAGAGACTTCTGCTTCAGGTCCCAAGAAGAAAAAAAAGAGCAAAAAGACTAAGGTGGGAACGACCGACGAGGCTCCTCCCGAAGAGTCTGCTTCCCTCGATGCGACTTCCGAGGGTTCGAAGGCTAAAAAGAAGAAGGATGGGAGGAAAAGGTCTCGTGGCGGGGAAGCTTCCTCTGCCGATAGAGGTGAGAGCCTAGCAGAAGGGCAAGAGGCTATTTTAGTCAGGGCGGCGCCAGACGGTCACCCGAAGAAGAGAACTAAGAGGTCTGTTGAGGCAGAGCCCCGTCCTTCTACCTCCGACGCGAATGCCGCTGACGCGACCTTTGTCTACGCTGTTGGGGAGGCCAGCGGCACTCCTGAAAACCTGTCGGAGGAAAGGAGGAAAACCTGCTCGCGAGAAGGAGGTTCTGGTTGTGAACCCACGAGGTCTACTCCAGACTCTTCTGCGAGAAAAAGATCTGGATCTGAAGGTTCCGTAGCGAAGAGAAGGAGGATCGAAATCCCCGATCGCGTCGAGTTTTCCTACAACGAGACAACTCCCCTGATCCTTAATCCCCTTAGGTGCCCCTAATCCTTAATCCCCTTAGGTGCGCGGAGCTGACGCGTCAAATTCGTGGTGGGACGAAGGAGATGTCGCTGTTCGAAGACCTTTACTTCAAGAATGAATACATCGACGCTGCTTCCTCGAGAGC
>NC_027756.1:31943355-31948247 GCF_000695525.1 Brassica oleracea var. oleracea
TCGTTCTGCAGAGTGACGGGAGCATGAACTTCCTTGGTGAGAAGTACGACAGTGCTCTGAAGCAGATGATGATCCAGTTGGGATCTTCAGAGAAGCTTGCTCAGGCAAGGTTGAAATCCATCGAGAAAGTAAGGGCGTAGCATAAGAAGGCTAACGAGAAGGCTGTGAAGGAGAAAGAAATTCTTCGAGTGAAGTTCGAAGAGCTGGAGGGTAAGCTCAAATCCGCCAGTGCGGCGAAGAAAGAGCTTGCCCGAGAGAACACTCGTTTGGAGCAAGCGGCTGCGACCCTTGAGAAGGAGAAGACTGAGCTACTCGAAGAGAGGGACGCTGCAGTAGAGAAATTGATCGGAGAGAGGCAACGCTTGGGGCTTGAGGTTACTCATGAGAGGGAAAGGGTCGAAGCAGCTATGGTCGAGAAGGCATATCGCTGCTTTGGTCGCGTACGCGACCATTTTACTCGCTTGGACGCCTTTGGGAAAGCGAAGAACTTGTACGGTCAAGCCTCGGGGACGAAGAAGTGCCTCGAGATGATAAAGGCAAGTGGGATGGAGATCCCGCAAGAAATGATCGACGTCTTTGCCGAGCAGGAGAATCTCTATGAGGCGGAGGCTACGAAATTTTGCGTAGGTTCGCTGTCTGATAGCGACCTCACTCTTTCTCCGCTGGTTCTTCTTTCTCGTTTCGTCGAGGACAGGTTTAGAGCTCCGTTTGATCCCTATGGATCGAACGTAAATTTGATCAGACCAGGGACGGTTTCTCAGCTCATTACCTCACTCGAAATTACCGAGGAGCCATCGGAGGAGCCATTGGTTGATGTCACGTCGGTCCCTGCTGAGCACGTCGAGGTCCCGGAGGGAGGTGGTCTTGATGAACGTCGAGAGAGTGAGAACCTGGAGGAGGTCCCCGGAAAGGACAACCTTGAGACAGGCAACACTCCGGTTTGAGAGGAAGATACCGAGAACGTGGGCATCGAGGAACATGTCCTTGTCTCGGATTCTTCTTCTGAAGGACGAGAAGACGAAGAGGAGGAAGACGATAGAGTCGAGGAGACGTCGCCGTCGTATCCTGTCGAGGAAGAGACGACCAACGAAGTCGGGAATAGAGATGTTCCCCCGCCTCCTTCTGTGGCCTCTCTTGTCCCTGTTCCTACTCGGGTGGAAGACCCGACTGCTGCCGCTACTGAAGACCCAGTCGGTCCTTCTGCTCTTGGGACGCCAAAGGAGGACGGTCAAGATTCTGCGCCTTGACGCTTTCCCTGTGTTGTGTCTTCTTTGTACTTTTTGTGTTTGTGGTCTTGATAGACCATGTTGTTGTTTTCGCGTGAAAATACGTTTTTCCAAATTTGGCGTAAAAACACGTTTTTCCAATTTTAGATTTTAAGCAGACTTTAGATTTGTGGGTTGTTGTGTTCGTTATCTGTATTTGCAATTTGTCTAAGTAAATTTCAGTTATCTTAAGAGTCTCGCGATATATTCGCCTAGAAACAATAGATTCTTGACCTTTGGCTTTTGCAAATAGATAACGACACAACCCACTAAGGGACTTTGTTCAGCTCTTGTCGTGTTTCGATTGAGATAACGTCTAGATGCGTTTTTCTACTTTGAAAACAAGAAACTGAATCTAAGAGTGGAAGGTTCTTTCGTCCGTTTTCTCAAAGACAATCGAGTAAATGGGTAGCTAATCCGTTACGCGTTTAGTCGAGAAAAGGTTAAAGATTCACTCCGTTTGGTCGGTCAGTGCTCTTCGGGCACAGGTGACTTGCGACTGTTTGGTCCTTAGGCTAAGTGTCTGATCAGGACATAGCTAGGAAATGGAACGTGAGTGTCCGCGTATCTGGGAGCTGTTGGGTTCGACAATCGGTATTTACTCGATCGAAATCGAAACAAAGAACAAGATTATGACTTTGGTTTTGTTACAGCTGGACCGGTTAAGGCTGCCTATGTACCTCGGTTGAGGATCAAGCCATTTGTAGTTCGTTTTTCCCGAGTGAAAGTGGCCGTTAGAAGCGCATTTAATCGGTCGAGTAGAAGTGACCGCGGAGGTGCATCTACTTAGTTTTTTTTTTTTATGTCTCTACGAGTAGAAGCGTCGTAGACGCATTGAGTTCCATGCTCTAGGCACTTCTTCTCCGTGTGACGTTTGAAGTCGGTAGACGCCTGGTTTCACAACTTTGATGATTTTGTAAGGTCCTTCCCACCGAGCTCCGAGTTTACCGGCGTTCAGCTCCTTAGTGTTCTTGAACACTTTGCGCATGACAAGGTCACTGAGTTCAAGGGGTCGGGCTCGGACCTTTTTGTTGAAGTAACTCTCTATCTGATGTTGATAGTTTTGGATTCGTAGTAGAGCTTGGTCCCGTCGTTCTTCAATTTCGTCGAGGGCATCTAGCAGCATCTCCTTGTTGAGTTCGACGTACTGGGGCATTTTCGAGCGTCGGAGGCTTGAAACGTTAACTTCTGCGAGAGCCATAGCCTCGGCACCGTATGTAAGAGAGAAAGGTGTCGATTTGGTCGACCCTCTTTGTGTTGTGCGGTGGCTCCATAGAACTCTGTCGAGTTCGTCGGCCCAATGACCCTTTTTCAGGTCTAAACGTTTCTTAATGCCGTCGATGATGAGCTTGTTGGAGGATTCCTCTTGGACGTTTCCCTGCGGGTAACGAGGGGTGGAAGGGCTAAATCGAATGTTCCATTTGCTGCAAAACTCCTTGAAGTTGCCTGACATGAACTGTGATCCATTATCAATAACGATTTCATACGGTATACTGTGGCGGCAGATAATGTTTTTCCAGACGAAACCACGAACTTCTTTGTCGGTGACTTGAGCGTAGGCTTCAGCTTCGATCCATTTGGTGAAGTGATCAGTGAGGACGAGAATGAAACGCCACTGGCGGGAGCAGGGAAGAGGTCCTATGATATCCATTGCCCATCGCATGAATGGGTACGGCGCGGTCGTCGTTCGTAACATTTCAGTTGGACAATGGATGCTTAGTGTGTGCCGTTGGCATTTGTCGCAACTTCTGGCGTAGGACTCGCAATTCGCATTCATCGTCGGCTAGAAGAAGCCTAGGCTTCTCACTATGATTGCTAATGATCGTCCGCCCGAATTGTTTCCTCCAGCGCCTTCGTGTGTTTCGGCCATAACCCTGACCGTTTCATCACTGTGGATACATTTGAGGAGTACTTTACTCGCAGTCCATCGATGGAGTTCGTCGTCTAGGACGACATAATGGGCACTGCGTGTTTTTAGTCGGCGGACTGCCCATTTCTCGGTTGGAAGTTCTCCCTGTGAAAGATAGTCGATGAACTCAGTTCGCCAGTCAGGGCCGAATCCATCAGTATCGAGCGCGTCGGTTTCGGTGACTAGGGCAATGATGATGGTTTGGCCCGTCGAGATATCGATGCTCGGCTTCTCAATGCGGTGTATTGGAATGGTTCATTTAACTTGGTCCCGAAGCTTGCTTCCAAGGGTTGCAAGGGCGTCGGCTCAGACGTTTTCTCCTCTGGGAACTTGGACGAGTTCGAAGAATTCGAACTCTGCGGCTAAGCCCTGTACTATCTTGAGGTAGGCGTCCATCCGATCGTTGCGGGGGTCGTAATCGCCACTAAACTGACTGACGACTAACTGCGAGTCGCAGTAGAAGCTTAGGCGTTTGGCCTTGATAGCTTTTGCTAAGCGGAGTCCAGCGATCAAAGATTCGTATTCTGCTTCGTTGTTCGAGGCTGGAAAGCCGAAGCTAAAAGACTGTCTAATCAGTTCACCGGTCGGGGACTGTAATTGAACTCCGGCACCTGCGCCCTTGTTATTCGAAGATCCATCGACATGCAGGGTCCAGTTTGGGTTTGGGAGTGTGAGATCTTGCTCTAACTCCGGGGCCAATTCGACTAAGAAGTCTGCAAGAACCTGAGATTTCACCGCGGTTCTGTTCTTGTAAGTGATATCAAGCTCACCGAGTTCGATAGCCCACTTCGTTAGTCTTCCGGACCTGTTTGTATTTTGAAGTATTGTTCGGAGGGGCTGGTCGGTTAATACTTCCACCGAATGTCACTGAAAGTATGGGCGAAGCTTTCTCGCCGCTTCGACGACCGCCAGCGCCATCTTCTCCAGAGTTGGGTATTGCGTTTCCGGTCCGGTCATGCGCCTGCTTGTATAGAAGATTGGCTTTTGCTCACCACGGTCCTCTTTTATCAGAACGCTGCTGACTACTGCTTGTGACACTACGACGTAAAGAGATAGAACATCGCCGACATCTGGCTTGGGGAGAACGGGTGGTGTTGTCAAATAATGCTTGAGCTGAGTAAATGCCTCCTCGCATATCTCATCCCAGATAAACCTTTTGTTACCTCGCAGGAGATCGTAAAATGGAAAGCATTTGTCGGTGGATCTGGAGATGAACCGGTTGAGTGCAGCTATCCTACCCGTAAGTCGTTGAACTTCTCTACTGTTTTTTGGGCTTGGGAGGTTCAGGACCGCGGAGATCTGCTTCGGGTTGGCTTCGATTCGCCGCTGCGTGACTATGAACCCAAGGAACTCGCCTGAGGAAACCCCGAACATGCACTTTGCTGGGTTTAGTTTCATGTCGTATTTGTTGAGAGTTTCGAAGCAATCTTGCAAGTGACGGAGGTGATCAGCGGCGTGTAGCGACTTGACAAGCATATCATCGATGTATACTTCCATGGTGACGCCCAGCTTGTCTGTGAACATTTTGTTCACGAGCCGTTGGTAGGTTGCTCCTGCGTTCTTCAAGCCGAATGGCATGACCTTATAGCAGTAGGTTCCTCTATCCGTGATAAAGGCCATTTTTTTCGCGATCGCCAGGGTGCATCATGATTTGGCTGTACCCAGAGAAATCGTCCATGAAGGTGAGCATCTCGTTTCCAGCCGTGGACTCGACTAAA
>NC_027756.1:31948344-31953671 GCF_000695525.1 Brassica oleracea var. oleracea
ACTACTGGATTTGCTAACCACTCAGGGTAGCGCACCTTAGCAATTGAGCCAGCGCCGAGCAACCGGTCGATCTCTTTGTTTACAGCCTTTGACCTGTCGGAACCGAGCTTGCATCGCTTCTGCCGGATAGGCTTGAATGTCGGTTCGACGGTTAGTTCGTGAGTTGTTATAGCCGGATCAATTCCTTTCATGTCTGACATGGACCACGCGAATGTGGACACATTCGTCTTGAGAAAGTTGAGAACTGACCGCTGCATATCTTCAGACAGATACGCACCAATCCTTGCGGTCCGGCTTAGATCAGTATCGTCAATAGGTAACTCGAGAACTTCGCCTTCCTGGGAGCAGACTTTATAGGTTGGAGGAGAAACGGAGTTAACCGATAGAGATGATCGTTGGAGTTTAACTGTGGCGACTAGGAGTTCCCTAGCGGCTTTTTGATCCCCTCGCAATGTTTTGATTTTTCCGTCTGTACCGGAGAACTTGACACACTGGTGATAAGTATATGGAATGGCCTGCATTGAGTGTATCCAGGGGGTTCCAAGTATAGCGTGGTAAGGGGCCTTCGTGCTTACAACGGCAAACTTGACAGTTCGAGTGACTCCACATGCGCGTACCGGAAGGCGGATTGTTCCTAGTATTGTTTCGAAGGATCCGTTGAAGCCGGTTAATGTTCTGGAGGACGGTTTTATGTCGTCGAGATCGACTCCCACCTTCTGCAGAGTTCCTCGGAAGATGAGGTCGACGGAGCTTCCTGTATCAATGAGGACCCTGGTGACGTCATACTCTCCAAAGCATAAGAAAAAGGATCCGTTGAAGCCGGTTTAAGATTTAATGTTTGAGGTTTAGAATTTAAATTTGAAATTATATATTTAAAGTGATTAAATTTTTAATTTAAATTTAAGATTAAAGCTATATTATGAAAATATTAAAATTTAGAAGTTTATGTTTAGGGGTTAGGGTTTAAAACCCCAATTAATCATATACTTAAAACTCTATTTCTGTTGTAAAAGAATGGGGAATTCTTCTGTGTTTTATTAATGAATCTTAAGGTTCCTTTATATAGGAATTACAAAGCATAAGAAAAAGGAAAGAGTACAAAATCTAATCCAACATGAGCCATCCACTTAATGATTTAGGCCACGACATAGTATGCTGGGCCTTGTCTTGGTCTTGGTTATGGGCCATCCACTTAATGATTTATAACACACCCCCTTGGATGCTATAACCATATGGGTTTGTATCATGCACGATGTTGCCTCATTAAAACCTTTCTAGGAAAACCAAAAACCCAACGTGAGAAAAATTGAAACCATAGATAGGAAAAAGAGTACAACGCATGAAACTCCCCCTGATGAATGCATCACTGAAGATCCTTCAGTTGGCGCATTCCTATCTGATGAATAAGTTTCTTGAACGTTGAGGTTGGCAAAGACTTGGTGAAAAGATCGGCTGAATTATCACTTGACCGAACTTGAACCACTTGAACTTCTTTTGCCTTCTGCAGGTCGTGGGTGAAGAAGAATTTGGGTAAGATATGCTTCGTTCTATCTCCCTTGATGTATCCATCTTTGAGCTGAGCTATGCAAGCTGCATTGTCCTCATAGATGATCGTTGGCTTTTCTTGTCCCACGGCTAAACCACTCTCTACACGGACGTGGCCGGTCATGTTCCTCAACCACACAAGCTCTCGGCTTGCTTCATACATGGCTATGATCTTGGCATGATTAGATGATGTTGCCACTAAGGTTTGTTTTGTGGACCGCCAACTTACTGCAGCCCCACCGTGTATAAACACATAACCTGTCTGAGATCTAGCATTGTGTTGTCTAGTGTGGCTAGCCAAATACATTAAAGCTCCAATGGCACTTAAGTAAGGCACTTCCGGCCCGAGCACTTCCTCGTCCGGTTTCTTTGGTCCAAACGGATCCTTCTCTAGGTCTAAGGACCTCACGACCATAGGACTCGACAACGGATGAGCCTGGTCCATATTAAACTTCTTGAGTATCTTTTATGTATATGCCAACTGATGCACATGGATTCCATTGTGTACATACTCAAGTTGCAGTCCCAAACAGAACTTAGTTTTACCTAAGTCTTTCATTTCGAATTCTTTCTTTAGACATTCGACTGTTTGAGAAATCTCTCCAGAGGTTCCTATAATGTTCAGGTCGTCCACATAAACCGACATGATCACAAAGCCCTTGTTGTCGAATTTCTTTATAAAAATACATGGACTTATTGGATCGTTCTTATAACCCTCTTTCACTAGGTACTCTGATAATCTATTGTACCACATTCGACCTGATTGTTTCAAACCATATAAGGCTTTATTCAGCTTAATACAATGCTGTTCTCGAGAACCTTTCTTATCTTTGAGCTCAATACCCTCTGGAACTCTCATATAGATTTCATTATCCAGTGGACCGTACAGGTATGCAGTCACTACATCCATTAGGCGTAAATCAAGTTTTTCTTTTATGGCCAGACTGATTAGAAATTGTAATGTAGTTGCATTCACCACAGGGGAGTACGTCTCCTCATAATCTATTCCTGGTCTCTGTGAGAATCCTTGTGCAGCAAGCCGTGCTTTATATCTCACTACTTCTCCTTTCTCATTTTTTTTCCTCACAAAGACCCATTTGTATCCCACTGGTTTGACATCTCTTGGTGTCACGGTTATAGGGCCAAAAACGCCTCTTTTCTTTAATGATTCTAACTCCACGTTTATAACTTCTTTCCATTTGATCCAATCTGATCTTTGCATGCATTCATATATGGACGTGGGTTCTAGATCCTCATCTATTTCCATGATCTCAAGTGCTACTTTATATGCAAATATATCATGGACGTCGATATCTTTTCTGTTCTATTTTGTTCCAGACATTATATAAGTGATAGAGATCTCTTGATTATCCGGACCTAGCGTTCCATGAAGTTCAGCGCCCCAAACCTCATTATATGGAACGGCCGGTTCATTTGGTGTGGCCGGCCCACTCGGCTCGACCGTTCTGGTTGGCTTGGCCGGGCCATCAATGTCATGGACGGTTTCCTTAATGCTCTTGGGTCCGGCACCTCTCTTGGACTTCCGAGGCTGTTTATCTTTGGAACCAATAGGTCTACCACGTTTTAGACGTTGTTTAGACTCTGTAGCCACTTGATCTTGTCCCTTCTGGACATCTACTCTTATAGGTGCATTACAAGCCGGTATGTATGACTTTGTCACTCTATTCGGGTCAGCAAAAGAATCTGGCAATTGATTAGCTAGCATTTGAAGATGTATTATCTTTTGGACTTCCATATCACATTCTTTAGTCCGAGGATCTTGCCAAGATATTGATGGTCGAGATCATTCTATTACTTTGCTCAACCGGCTGTTATCTCCCCCTAAGGTCGGATATGTGGACTCATCAAAGTGTGAGTCTGCGTATCTGACCTTAAAAAATCACCGGTTGTTGGCTCAAGATACTTTATAATGGTTGGGGAGTCATATCCAACGTATATTCTCATCCTCCTTTGTGGTCCCATTTTAGTTCTCTGTGGTGGAGAAATTGGAACGTAAACGGCACATCCAAATGTTTTGATGTGGGACACGTCTGGCTCATGACCCGTGAGTAATCGGGATGGCGAATATCTATGCTCAATAGATGGCCTGATGCGAATCAGTTCTGCTGCATGTAATACTGCATGTCCCAGCGCTGATACCGGGAGTAATGGTCAGGCTATCAGCTATATGCGTTTAATAAAAGATTCGGCCAAGCCGTTCTGTGTATGTACATGTGCCACGGAGTGTTCCACACTTAACCCCATGGACATACAGTACTCATTAAACGCGTGGGACGTGAACTCACCAACATTGTCTAGACGTATAGTCTTTAAAGGAAAATCTGGAAAATGTGCTCTCAGTCTTATGATCTGAGCAAGCAGGAGTGCAAATGCCAAATTTCGTGTGGATAGTAGGCAAACATGCGACCATCTGGTCGATGCATCAATCAGGACCATGAAATACAAAAACATCCCACTAGGTGGGTGTATTGGTCCACATATATCTCCCTGAATCCTTTCCAGAAAATTTATGATTTCCTTATTCACTTTGGCTGGTGAAGGCCTAGTTATGAGTTTCCCTTGTGCACATGCTGCACATGTGAGATTATTTGGGACAACTCCTTTGAATGTGTGCCCTTGTGAATTCATTATCAGTTTTCGCATCATACTAGTACCGGGATGGCCAAGCCGGTGATGCCATAGAGTGAAATTGTCGCAGGCGTTAGCCTCGATAATACTGATCTTTGCATAGTATAGACCAGTAGCTATTGCGGGTACAGTCTCTAGGACCGTCCTATTGCCTTTGGTGATCGAAAATATGTTAAGGAATTCTTTATTTCCTTCTTCCCATGTTTCAAGGTGGAAACCGTTCAATCTTATATCCTTGAAACTCAATAGGTTCCTTTTAGAGCTGGGGGAATATAAGGCATTTTTAATCTCTAGACGAGTGCCTTTAGGCATCAATATATAAGCCTGGTCGTGACCCTCAACCAGGCCGGCCACACCCGCAATAGTGTGTATGTTTGCACTTTGCATTATGAGATTGACGAAGTATCTTTTGTCTCTAAGAATTGTGTGACTTGAGCCACTATCCACCACGAGTATACTCATCTCATTCATTCTATATAAGAAGATTTTATAATCTCAGAGACTTTATAAAATTTTAAAGTTTTCATATTATAAATTCAAACAATAAAAATAAAAACACCAAAGCAATCATAGAACAATCAAATAAAAGTCGAATTAGTCTTTAAGACAATCTGATGTCTAATGATCCATTAGATCATCCGTTTCATGGTCGAAATCATCATCAGAATCATACCCATTGTCGTGAACCATATGAGCTTCTGGGTTCTTGTTCTTAAGACTCTCTTGATAGAGTTCACATAGATGTTTAGGGGTTCTGCAGTTCTTGGCCCAATGGTTACTCATCCCACACCTGTGACAAACGGATTTGGTCGAGTAAGACGGCTTGGATATACCGCCTCGACCGCGGCCAAAATTGGCTCTTCCATGGCAATAACTGGAACCACGACCACGGTTTTTTTGGTTTCCATATCCACGGCCATATGAGTAATTGTCACGGCCACCACGTCCCTTGTACCCACCACGGCCTCTGCCGTGTGTTCTTCTCTCATTATAGATGTGGTTGCTTTCTTTGGGATCTTTCTTTTCATGTTCAGCTTTGTGAGCTTCTGGTAATGGTGCTGAACCTGGAGGTCTCATCTCACTGTTCTTCATCAGGAGTTCATTATTAGCCTCGGCCAGAAGTAGGCACGAGA
>NC_027756.1:31953679-31974839 GCF_000695525.1 Brassica oleracea var. oleracea
GACTTATAGTCCATGAATCTGAGATTCTTCCACTCATATCTAGCCTTTGGAAGTAGCACTGTTTTCTGGTGATCATATCTACGCTGTAAAGCGGTCCAAAGGTCTAGTGGATTTTCCATTGTCAGGTACTGATCCTTTAAACCTTCAATGAGGTGATAGCGTATAATACTAATCGCCATGTATCATTTTATCATTCTCATTGTTTCCCTCGATGATAGTATCACTGAGTCCCTTTGACCTCAGGTTGATCTTTGTATCTAGCGCCCACTGTAAATAGTTATCTCCAGAGAGATTAAGGGCTGCATAGTCTAAATTTGAGATTTTCGACATCTGGATCACATTGTCATTTAAAATTCAGATTCAAAATGTGATCATTCGACCTTTAGACATTAAAAAAAAATCGGCTACAAGCATGCCTTATTCGGCCATGTTATTAAACAATAGGATCGGCTATGTAAATCTATTTGACCATGGTGCGAACAATCCTAATTATGATTCTATATGTGACAGAGAGATTTAAAGCCACACGGCCATATGCTTTATCAGATTCAATCAGATTCGAATTCGTATGTTCTATATGCTGGTTGATTTTAAACAATACGAATGCAATTCAATTCAGATTTAGATGTAATGCAAACAATCTTAGCAATTTGATTTCTATTGGATTCAAATTATAAATTTAGGGTTTCAATTTAAATAATACAGGCTGCCGGTTTAATCAATATGATTTCAAGGCCTTTAGAGTTTAAATTCGATTAAGATTATTCAATCAATCTATCAATCCTAAAACCTCAGATCATCAAACACTCAATCAAGAACAATTAAAATCGGATTCATTCTTTTAGGTTTAGGGTTTTGATTCCAGAATTAGGGTTTCTTAAATTCAGATCAGAAACAATCAATAACATCAATCAATATGTTCTAAGGAATCGATTTCTATATCTAGTTATGAGATTGTCGATTTTAGATTTATATGTTTTAGGGTTTTGATCAAGAACATGGGATTCCATAATAATGGATTTGGGGGTTTTAGGTTTGATCATTATGTTCTCAGATTTAGTATGTACCTTTGTTTTGTAGGTCTGAACCGGACCACCAAAGATCAGAGACGAGCTGAGACGGACGGACGCGGGACGGCTCCTATCGGGTCGCGGTGCCGAGGACGATCGCTAGCTGTTGCTTGTCGCGGATGGGGTTGCGTCTAGACGGGATCGTGATCTAAGCTGGACGCAAGCTGAGCTGAGGATGAGGACGTTGGACACGAACAGGGAACGTCTGAAGCTGAGCTTGATCGGAGTTGAGACGAGACAGAGGTCGTCTAGGATCATCGCCGCTGGCTTAGGGTTTTAGGATTTATAGGTTTCGATTTTTGTCTTAGGGTTTTGGAGTCTATCGTGCTGATAACGTGTTGTAAAAGAATGGGGAATTCTTCTGTGTTTTATTAATGAATCATAAGGTTCCTTTATATAAGAATTACAAAATATAAGAAAAAGGAAAGAGTACAAAACTCAATCCAACAGGAAATATGAATACTACGAAAACATAGAAAAGGAAAACATCCATATCCTAAGTCGGCTAGGACTTGGCCGACCCTCTCTCCTCCATTAGCCGCGGCTGTACCTTGTCTTGGTATTGGTTATGGGGCATTCACTTAATGATTTATAACAATTTTTTATTATTTGATTTCAAATCTTAAATTTAATCTAAAAGTAATATAAATGATAATTTTTAAACATGACCTTCATAATATATATTCCAATAAGAATAATAAATATAACTTACTCTAATAAAACACAATTAAATTATAAAATTGCATATACTTTTCCATTAAAATTTTAAAACATACAAAAGTCAATACAAATTCAATATATAGTTACGTTTTGTTATTTGAATTGTAAGTAGTTTGTTGACAGGTCATTGCCACAATAATATTGCATATAAAAAGAACAAGTTTTACATAAGATCATCCAAACACTAAACTAACATCATAGACAATCGAGAAAAATGAGAAAATGGTTGCTTGGTCCCTTCAAGAGTTGTGGCTCTTCTTGGTATCCACAATCTTTTCCTCAGGCATCGTTGCTGAGAAAAGGTACAGAAACAGACAGTTCAAGACATTCTTCTCGATTAGTGATCAAAGTTCCACTTAAGAAATTTTCAATCTAAGTAGCCAAAACTGGGTACACAAGCTTCACGAAAACAGAAAATCAACGAACCTGATGTTCAAGCATAAACCATCCTTCACAAGCTTCCTGATGTTCTGGCCTGTAGTTTTTTTTCAAAAACAAAGCAACATCCTTTTTTAGAAAATGAGAGATTAATATCTATTCAATAAGCAAGACAGTAATAAAAAAAATCTTCAGATTAACAGACCTTCCATTCACTAATCTAATGATTCGTAAACACTATCTCCACCAAATCACAGCTCTACAAAGTTAAGAACAAGTACGAGCTTTACATTTGCAGATCGGGAAAGGACAAAAACATAGTCCTCGTCCTCAGATCAGAGGATTTACTGCCGCCGCCTTCGACGCTGCTCTGCCTTGTCACTGCCGCCTTCAAGCTCACGACAACAAACTCTGCTCACGACCCACCTTCCTGTACCAAAATCAAAACAAAATCACCACATACGCCACAAACCAAAACTGCAAGTTTAAGAACTTAGCTTCTATACATGAAACCTTCATTTAGTTCCATGAAAATCTGCAAGTTTAGTTAGTAAGTTCTCTGTGAATGGCTAACCTTTGAACGTTTTGCTAAGGACGAGAGTATTCCGTCTTTCTCTGCTATGTAGCAGGACTCATCACCACTCGCATAACTCATCACCAGGCTGATCATATTTCACAAAATTTGTTAAAACTCAATTATCATTATGAAAGCTCCAACCACCCAAGTGCTAGAAACTAAACCAGCTGATAAAGTGATATACATGTTTTATACCTTGGGTGGGTTCATGACGAGACTGGCCAGAATCTGACCAGAGATGTTGGAGCAAAGTGATGATATCCAGAACTCAATGAAACTCTCCTCTGCACATGCCAAGTTCGTGTAAAAATATTTGATATCTATCACAAAGCTTCACAGAAGCCACTTTGTATATCTGTTCAAAGTTTGAAGCTTTATGAAATTCATTAACTTTAGTTGAGATCTAAGTATTCGTCAGTAACAACCATCCTCTTCAACCTTATTTCTTCAAACTAAGTGTAAGACTCAGACATCGGCGACCTCTAGAAGAAAAAGAAGAAGCGAGAGAAGGCAAAGGTGATGGTGGTGAAGAGCGACGGAGGAAGGCGGAAGAGCCAATTTGCCGTAATGGAATGAGAGAGGCGGATAGGTTGGTTTCCGGTATGGCGATTCAGAATCGAGTGAACGGCGGTAGAGATACGATTCGGAGGAAGCATCCCGGAGGCAGCCACACACCTCTATCTATAATCTCCGCCATCTTTCCAGCTCCGATGAGCCCTACCTTGAAGCTCTCAGCGGAAACTGGAATTGTCTCCATCACAAAACGATGGATTGTTTAGGTTCTATTGATAAATCTCACTAGATCCAGTGGATTAAGTTTGAAGAAGATGGAGAAGAAGATGGATATATTTTTTTTTTGTTTAAACGAAGATAAGATAGATTGAAGTGAATAAAAAAAAATCTTTGTTAGAGAAGAGAGGGAATAATGAGTTATTTTTCTGAGGGTCTGACTGGTGACCATTCTAGAAACAAGAGGAACGAATAGAAAAGGAACGTAGAGGAACAAAATTGCAGGAATGAAAATGAATGGTTGTTCCATCCCATATTTAACAAGGAATTTATTTGTTCTTTATTTCTCTACAAAAAAAGGAATGGTAGGGAATGAAAAGGAAAAATTATTCCTTATGAATGGTGATTTTTTTAAGGAATGTTAGGGAATGCATTTGTTCCTCGTCGTTCCTTGGTCACCATTCATACCCTGAGTGTTGGCGGGCAAAAATAATTTTTTCGCACAAAAATGTTACCGTGAGCGAATTTTGTTTCCGTGTTTAATAAAATTTTGTTCTGGCGTTAATTTAATGCTACGATAGAGTTGATGTCTAAATCTACTTGATGAATTTGTGCTACCGCGAACTGCTACCAATACTCATATTTCTTGTAGTGTTCTATTGTTACCATTAGAATATTCTATTGTTACGATGTGATTTTTGTAAATATTGTATTCTCCACACTTTGTGGAACTGTATAGCTTATTTAAAGCTTGTAATCGTAATGTAAACATTGAGAGAAATCAGTTTACTTTCAGTCCCACCATACATATTTGTAGATCTGTTGGTGGTAATGTTCTATAAAAATCGCAGCAATTCTTAGATAGTGAAATTTCAGTGCTGTCGGATGTTAGTCAATGCATGTAGATTTTTGATACCTTATCTTCATAGTTTATTATCTAGAAAATAACTGTCGTCGTTGTAGTGTTAGATACCATATGCAATGGTAGTTACAATTTTGCAAACAGTTCATGATCGCATCTCCTTTGATGATTGTTCTTACAAAAATTTCTAAAGAAGGATGTATATGCAATCCAGCTCAAGAAAGAAATTACAACTTTTTATTAAAATTTGGCAGTGGGTGTCTTATCGAAAGGAGTTTTATCTTTTGAACAAACAAGAGTTAACGACTACATTTTGAAAAAATGCCTTCTAGGGGTTTTAGTATCAAAGGCACAAATCAGGATGTCTTGTAGTACTTTATGCTACTGTGTGATTTTAATTTTGGAACATTTTTCCAGATCAAGATCAAATGAAAATCATCTTGAGATAGATATAGGATGAACGTTCTCATCGGCGTGGGTTGGATTGAAAGTTATGGTTGGATTGAAAGTTATGTGTACTAGAAAGGTCAGCGTCAAAAGAGTTCACAAGAGAGTGCAGATGCATCATCGGAACTAAATCTGGAATTTGACATTAATGATATGTACAATGATGATTGGTGATATATCATGGTTATGTATCATGGTTTGTACCTGTTTTCAACCATGATATAAATCCTTTTCTAGAGTCTTTTACATGCGTATGGAATTGTTTTAGAGTCTTTTCAGGTTTAGGTGCTTATTGGATGTATTTGGAGGTTTTGAATCATTTTGGAGTTTTGAGGAAAGCTCTCCCAAAAATTTTAAGTCGGAGTCTATCCATGCAAGAAGTGTCAATTGATACCCATTAAAAATGTTGATCGACACCCCTTCTATCCGCGAGTTTAATGATGATTTAAGGAAATTACAATTTTGCCCAGGGATCCAGAAATTGCATAACAAGTCTCTGGTCGAGTATTAGACTATATGATTATGTCTGAGCAATTCTATTGTTAGATTTAAGGTTCTTCAAGGGTCACATAATGGTTTTCTTAATGGATAACTTTGTCAGGGAAAACAATTGGCTCTTCATCTAGTTGATCTTAATGCTAAGTTTAGGATTGATCACCTTAAACATAGATTTTAGGATAATTGTCATAAGCGATAACATGGTCAATTACCTGAATTAAACTTAAATGAGCTGAATAACTAGACGCAACGAGAGTTGGTCTAGATGTTTAGTGAACATATCCAACCTTTATGTTAAAGCTTGTTTAAAATTAGTATCGATCGACACTGAGACAAAAATATCCTTAATAACAAGGAGGCAAATAGCTAACTAGCCGAAGTTGCTCATGCCTCACCACCTCGACACGAGAAGGTAATTAATGTGATATAAGGCAGCTCAGACGTAAGCGGCATCACCATGCGGCTGCTAAAGAGAGCACTCAGAATACCGTAAATGGCCAAGAAACAGAGAATCGAAAGCGCCTGATCCTGGAAACCGACGAAATAAGTTTCACAACCAAGGTGCAGGAGAAGATCCTGCCTCCGCATCATGACACCTGGTTATTTCTCTCTCGATGGTGAATTGTTTGGTGAAGAGGATACCGGTGTACAATGGGAGCTACACTAATATTATTTTACTGGCTGCCTAAAACGATATATGACTATAAGAAATTCCCTGATTTGAAAAGTCACTCCACTAATAGGATTCAGTGGCGACGTCAAGCAAACGGCATGAGAGGTCATGCTTCCTGTTTACACAGAAGGAGTAAACATGTAAATAAAATTTGTGGTAATCGATTGCAACTTGTCCTACAACATGATACTGGAATGTCTTTGGATCCATGATATGGGAGCAGTCGTATTCACTCTCCAATAAACAGTCAAATTTTCCACTCACTGGGCATCAAGGAGATCAAAAGGGGACCAATAAAACTCCCGTTCCTACTATCAAACAACCCTCAAGGGTAAGACCAAAGTCTTATAGCAATCACAGCATAAACCCCTGATCCCACATACAGAGAAGCCGAGAGGTTGAAGAACTCGATGAGGGGCCAATGGTAAAAGTTGTTTCCAGAAAAAATCTCAAAATAGGCTCCAAGCTTCCAACAAGTCTAAGCCAGAGATTAAAAGACTTTCTCCTGTCTAACTTATATTGCTTAACCTGGTCCCATGTAGCCATGCAGAAATAAACCCGAAAATCATCATGCATGAAATACAGGTCGATTGATATACCATGAATTTTACCACATTAAGACAATGGTATATGTCCTTTATTGAGTTTAATATATGTGTTTGGAGTTTGTTTTAGAGTATTTTAAGGTTCATGTGCATTTTGGAGAACTTTGGTGATTTTGGAGTTATTTGAGGTGCAGAACTGCATAGACGCGTCAGAAGTATAGCTATGGATGGAGACCTTCCCACGGTGCGATTGAGCCCATATTTTGATAAGAGATAGATCTTTGAGTTAGTTTTCCGATGCCACCGAGATCCATCTGACGGTTAGATTTAAAGGAATGCTTGTTCTACCGAATAGTGGTACGTCTGACTCGCGAGAGGAAGTTGTCAAAGATATGAAGGAGTGTCGATCGACAATAAGACCTTGGTGTCGCTCGACACAGATTCCAGAAGACAGGCCGAGTATATTTCAAGACCGACTTAGGCCCCTAAGTCACAACAAATTAAAAAATAATTCCCTTGGCCGACTCTAAACCATATTTATGTGGTTTCTAAGACATTGTTGACGGGTACACTTTGTTTTATTCTTAGTTTTAGGGTTGGAGAGTGATATCACTCAAATTACCCTAAAGAGTGAATTTACTCTCTCAAATAAGAGGTTCAATTAGAGTACTTAGTGATCGAATCCACAAGAAGCTAGTGAACCTAATAAATCTAATGGGATTTGTTAAGTAGGATGGTTTAATGATTAAAATGTAAATTTGCAGTTTTGTTGAGCAAGTAATTGCTCGATTGATTGGTTGAGGTTTTGGTGCTTAAAACAAATTAGCTAGACTTAGGGTTTTTATTCAGGAAACTTGGAATTATAATCCTACAGATGCCTAATGAGTTGCATGCAAGATAATGTAGAGCTCAACTACTAAATAACAAGTCAATCAGCTCTCGTGTTTCTGGACTTGTCTATTAACTAGATCTAATGACCCAAACAAGAGTGTTCAATCAACAGAAAGTGTCGATCGATTATCCTATAGGGATATCGATCGATACACCTTTCACTCTGTCGATTGATTATCCAATTTGGCTATCGATCGACGCGCTTCTAGTTAAGCTTTATGCGCGGGTTGAATGATGCTCACTAAGCTCACTAGATCAGCTCTCGCTTTACTATAGCAAGAATCTTAGCTCAATTAGAATGGTTTCAAGATGAGAATGAAGCTATCGGTTTTATCTAACAATGTTAGGGAAAGTTCTACGTAGCTAATCTAGAATCAGACATTAATGACAATCCTAATGATTATTATCACAACTCAGCAATCTATAGTTGGGGATAATCCCTCATAACCTATTTAAACCCTAAAATCTATCAATGGAACTACTCAAACATGGCCAAGCAATTCATAACAACAATTAGGTAAGAAAACTTCATTAGAATAGTAAATAGATATCAATGGAGTTCCAATCACAAATATAACTTTGGATCTTCTCTCCAATCTATCAACATCCTAAAAACCTTTTGCTGATAATAGTAAAACTAGAAAAAACAAGAAAGCACACTTTGCCTCTAACATGGTGGCAAAGCTATATAATTAGGCTAAAACTCGTCAGGGGTAATCTTGTAAATTGGTGAAGACTTAGGCTTCAAGTCGGTTGTGACCAAACGGGCTTTTTGCGCGCTTCACTGTCGATTGATGTTCTGATGTGAACATCGATCGATATTCGTTCCTCAATATCGATCGATGGTCGAGCTCGATGGTCATCTCGGGTGCTTGCTCCAAATATCTCCAAAATGCTCCAAAAGCATCACTTATCTCCAAATCACTCCTAATCTTACAAATATAATAAATAGACTCTATAATATAATAATTAGCAATAAAAACACCTATAAACCATGGGTGAAAGTGAGTCAAATCCATGGTCTATAAACTCCCCCAGACTTACCATTTTGCTTGTCCTCAAGCAAAACAAACAGGCAGTATCTCTGAGAGAATTTTAAAAACAGCAGGGACTTACACAATTTTAAACTTAGAATCATCATCTCTACAATATTGCAATCCACATCTAAGAAGTCCTAATCAAAAAGCTCATTATACCATATCCTAGCTTAGAAACCAAATTCACCTAGCTAACAACTTAGCAAATCTTGTCTGACATTTCCCTCTACCAACCTCATTTTTTAGCATAAATAAAAGTGCAGGCTTTACCTTGGGAGTATCGATCACAGGATGCAAAGATTTTTAAACAAGTATCTGGAGCTGCAGGTAAACATTAGTTTTTATCCTCTCTCTCTACTAATTTTCTCTCTTAGTCAAAGCCTGCTTATATTTGCAAGATCATTGACCAAGATTTGACAGGCTTCCATGAATCAAGCCTTAATGGTGGTTGCCACCAAGTCCTGTTCACTTCAGTTTGACATATATCCTAGGATTATTTATGAAGCAAGCCTTTAATGGTTGTAGCCACCAAGTCATGTTCTAATCCTTTACCTATAGAATTCTTATGAAGCAAGCCTTAATGGTTGTAGCCACCAAGTCCTGTCTGAATCACTTCCTAATAAATCTCTAATAGATATGTATATATATATATGATTTTTTTTTTATCATCTATATTTCGAAAATAGAGAGAGAGGGTGATAAATCTATCTACACAAGGTTTTACCTTCCAGACTTGTTTGAAGAATCTGATCCCATGTATATCAAGCCCCAAGACAAGCAGTTGTGTCAAGTTTAGTGTTGGAGGTCAGCTTTGGTTCCTTCAAACAATCTCAGCAAGTGTAACATAGTTGACAGGTTGATCCACTTTAGTATCTTTACTACTATCTGCAATCAGTAAGTCTAGAATGGTGCTAAAGAGTGGTTAGATAACCAGCAAAAAACTAATAAGTTCATTATCCCCTTCTTGACTCAATAAAAAATTTATGTTTGAAAATATTTGTTTAAAATTCATGAATAACCTAATAATCAGTAAACCTCCCCCCCTCCCCCCAAACTTAAACTACATTGTCCCCAGTGTAAACTTAGTCGGAATTATGGTGGTAACTAAATCAAAAGTGCTTAATGTAACAAGTTAGAACGATATACCAGACCAGAATTATTGTCGACCGATGTATGGATGTTGATATCGGCCGCGGCAGGTTCAGCTCTGTCGGTTGATGTCGACAGTGTCTCGTCGGACGATACTCACGGAAATCGTCTACTCATATCTCTCTTTTTCTATATATATATATATATATATATATATATATATATATATATATATATATATATATAATGACCTGCAATAATTAAAAACCAACATAAATATTAGATTAATAAAAACCAAATAAATATTACCTAATATTGGGTTGTCTCCCTCTCAGCGCTTTGTTATAGTCATTTAGCTTGACTTTGAAGGTGATTTGGCCTAGTGATGTTGAAAGCTGGCACTTGTTGGGAAACAAGTCTCCATCTCTTCTTTGCGCTTGTTGAACCATGTACCAGTGAAGTCTCGCATTGCTTCATCTCCTCTGCGCCATTTGTCCTTCAATATTGTAGTTGCATCTTCTATCTTCTGCAATATATCTCCAAGACTCTCAAGAGTGAACTAATGTCTCATAAGTCTGGCGTATGTGTCAGCTGAGATCTCCTCTCCACTGTTGTGTGTATCAGACATATATGATGTCACCTTTTGTACTAGCCTCCCTCGGTTTAAAGCTTCGTCGACCGATGTCTGTCTATGAATGTCGGTCGATTTATTGTTGCGTCGGTTGATCGATCCTGATGCTTCTAGTCGACGGACAATGTAACTCTGAATCTCCACTAATTCCCCTTGAATAGCTTCTATCTTGGAAGTCAAAGCACTAATGGTGAGGTCCATTGGGAAATAGATGTCATCACATCTCCTATCAAGCCTCTCTTCTGTAGTTTCCAGAGCTCTGTAGATCCCTTCTACCAACTGATCTATCTCTTCCCTAGTGTGAAAATCTGGTTGAGACTTCATCGTATGTGAGTGTGGTAGATTGTCGTCGACCGATGCTGGCAGGCGGTTGTCGATCGATGCTTGTCGACATCTGTCGATCGATGTAGGGTGAGAAACGTCGGTCGCACGCTGAATTCTGGCTATGTCTTGCCACATCTCTTCCATGCAAGTAGTTAGCCAACCGATACTATCATTCAATGGATAGTAGATTCCATCAAGCTTCATCTGGAAGTGTTTTTTGTTCTTCTCTTGTTCTCCGCAGACTCCGTAGAACATCTCATTGATCTCGTCCTTGGTGTAGGTCTCTGGTACTAGCTTGGTTTGAGTGAATGAGCTAGCATGTTCTGGAAGACAGATGTAGTTGGGGTCATCTCTCGAAGCACTTTCCAAAAGTCTTTTGATATCTTTGTTGTGAACGCGAATGGTGTGTCCATCTACGTCTCTGGCGTATCCCTGATCATCTCTGTAGATTCCATACTCATCCTTCTCTTCCTAGTAGAATTTCCTAGTACCGAAAAGATCAAAGGCTCTTCTGTCAAATTCAGGATGTCTGTCGACCGATGTTGAGACGTCAACGTCGAGCGATAGTCAAGTAGGATGTCGAGACCTCTGTTTGAAGCTTTTATCTATGCCACCAGCAATGTCATAGAACTCCTTTGTAACCTTCTGCTATTGTTCTGGAAGGTTGTGTTGTTGCATGAAGAGGTTGTCTGCTCCATTAGCCGTCTGAAGGATGTCTGGAATATCCTCTAGAGATACATGCAGAGTACATCCATCGATTGCTCTTGCGTAGCCATTTGGGTCCCTGAAAATACCAAATTCGTCTAGAGTTAGATACTGATTATCAAATTTATCTTTTTCGCTCACAGTGGTTTTTGGTTTTGGATGGATGTCGATCGATGGTGTATGGTTGATGTCGATCGATGTTGAAGGATTGATGTCGATCGATGGAGGTATCGCTCTGTCGATCGGATGGCTGAAATGTGTTCTTTCCCAAGCAGCTTCTGCTCGTTTCTTATCTGCTTCATCGCGTCTTTGCATGTTGAGAAGTTCCTCATATGTGAAATCCTCATAAAGTTCATCAGTTCTATGATCACGGTATGCTATCTCTACTGCGTAGCTCTCGTGATGGCGCTCATCTGCCCAACTTCCAATTGAGTAATTTCCATCTCGGGTAGCGTCGACGTTAGTGTCGATCGATGGGTAGTGGGCGATGTCAGTCGATGCTCGAAGGCGGTTTGGTTGATGAAGTTGAGTGTCGATCGATGTTGAACCGTTGATGTCGATCGATGGCGACTTTTTTTTCCAAGAGGAATGATGGAAAAGTCTATCTTCCTCGTCAAGAATCACTCTTTTCTCTATAGCTTGTTCTTCCTCGTAATCTTCATCATACTCCTCCGTGTGTGCTGCCATAGAGGGATTGTAGTAATCGTTTTCCCATTCTCTTTGATTATTGTCGACCGATTCTTCTCCTGCTGCGTCGGTCGATTTTGGCTGGGCACTGTCGACTGATGTTGCAGTGTGAGTTTCGATCGACGCCAAGTATTCTGTCTCGTATTCAGCTCCACAGTGGCATGCTGCAATGATTCTTGGATCATTGATTCTTCCGGAGGTCGTATGTGGCTTCTTGACTGGAATAGGGTTGTAGTGGACATGAGGATCTATGAGCGTTAGGCACAACTGGTTTGTTTGCAAGTTGCATACTACTCCCACTGTTGACAAGAAGGCTCTCCCAAGTAATAGAGAAGAGTTCCAGTTTAGCTTGATGTCTAAGACATGGAAATCAACTGGAACTAGGGCATTACCAATCTGCACCTCTAGGTCTCTCACAATCTCTTCTGAGTTCCTCTGAGAACAATCCACAAAAGTGAATAATTCCTTGGAAGTCTCCACCTGCAGACCTAGATGATCTGCCATAACCCTAGGTAGTATGTTGACTGATGCTCATGTGTCGCACAAGGCATGTGGGAATTCAATACCCTTCACCGTGCATGGTATTGCAAATTGCTCAGGATCACTCTTCTTCTTCAATGTATTCCTTTTCCTCATCTTCTCTCTAGCTTCACAGAACATTCTCCTGATGTCTTCTTCTGTCTCTCTAGTTTCTCTGAAGAACATCCATAACCTGTGGGTAAAATAAGCCTCCTCGAATGGCTTATCTAGAGGAATCCTGAAGACTCTTTTTCAGAAACTTTCCTTTTCCTTTTCATTAGCCCCCTCTTCAGATGTTTCTCCACTTTTTCCTTTCTTTTCCTTAGGGTTCTTCACGTAGGAACCCTATCAAACTCCATAGAATTTGTTTCATCTTCTGAAGGTGTCCTGACGGCCTCTGGTGGGTTTTCTGAATGTTTGGGTTTGGGCCTGAGTGCATTAAGACGTGCAACATCTATCTTCGGCATCTGCACTCGGTATGTAAGAGGTGCTTGTCGATCGATGTGTGCTGGAGGTTGTCGATCGATTGGTGCTGGAGGTTATCGGTCGATGGTGGTCTCCGGATGTCGATCGATGACAGGTTCAGAATGTCGATCAATTTTTACGTAGACAGAGGTGGGCGGATGTGGGTGTTTTGATGCGAACTCTTCGTGAGTCATGATCCTCACGGCATTGCAAGAAGCGGTTGACTCCATAGGTGTTGTCGATTGATGTCCAGGAGAGGATGTTGATCGGTTTTGGATGACTTCTGTCGACCGATGTTCGTGGCTTGGCGTCGATCGACACCAATGTGATCCGCCGAAACTCATCAGACTCTCTACTTCGAAATCTCCTTCTTGCAGCTTCTCTTCCTTCGCCACTTGCCAGAAATCATCCCCAATGATGGCATTCACGTGGGGTTTCATCACATCATCTTCTACCCCTCTTGTCAAGGCTCCCTGCCTCTTAACAGCTTCTCCTGTCTGAACAACCTGCATCTCCAGCTTCTTCACATGAGTGCTCAAAGTCTCAAACTTTGTGTGTTCAGGTTGGTGTAGACAGAATCAATCTTCCCATTGTAGTCCACTGTCATGCGCTGCTGTCCCTCGAGAACTCTATCAAGCATCTCCTCAATCTTGCTCTCTTGAGTTGGCGGTGTGGCTTCTGGAAGTAGGAGTTTCCATAACCCATATTGTTGCTGTAATTGTTGTTGCAGGGTTTTTGGTGCTGCGAACTCTGGTTGAAATTGCTCCTATTTCCATAGGAGTTTCCGTTTCCACCTTGGTTTCCAGAACCTTGGAATCCAGTTCCACTAATGAAGTTCACATTTGCTTCCTCTACTCTACCCTCTGTGTCTACAGCCTCTGCATCTTCGACCAAGCAGACCTGCTTCCTGAGAAGCTTGTGAACACTGTCCAGATTTGCCTTCACCTCATCTATCTTGTCACCTCAAAGTCAGTGTTCTTGGTGCTGCTGCTGGATGCTAGGTTTTTAATGACCTTCACTGCCTCCTCTGGATTCCTGGTGTTGAAGTTCCCATTGCTGGAAGGGTCAAGGGCCATCTGGTACTGCACTGCGATGCCTCTGTAGAAAGTACTGAGCAGTTGTACTTCATTGAATCCATGGTGTGGACATTCTCTCGGATAAGACTTGAATCTGATCCACGAGCTTCTGAATGATTTTGCAGGCTCCTGAGTGAATGTAGCAATCTTTCTCCTCAAGTCTTCAGCACGTGCTTCATCAAAGAAGTTGCATAAGAATGCATTCTTAATGTCGTTCCAGGATGTGAGAGATCCTGGTGGTAGCTGCTTAAGCCAATGCGAAACATCTCCAGCAAGTAAATACTTGAAGAGCTTTCATATGAGGTAGTCTTTGAACCTCTCCAGATGGTCCATAGGATACTCGTGAGATAACCCATAGTAGGGTGTCTGTCCCACGAGTGTGTAGTACTGCGGCTTCAACTCGAAATCCCTCTGAACAGTTGGAGGTCAAATGGCTGATCTGTTGGTGTAGAACTGATCTGGACGGTTGTAGTCAGCCAATGTTCTGGGTCGAGCGGCCTCATCTACAGGTAAAGTAGCGCATGTAGCTTCAGTATCAAACTCAGGGATTGCAGCCCCCTGAGCGTCTATCCTCTGACCTGTTGCATTAAGTAGATGACCCTTTTGGTCATACAGGTCTCCTTTCTCATCACGTACAAGAATCAAAGTCGCAACTATATCTCGCGACTCAGTATCGATTGATGTTCAGACTGAAGTATCGATCGATGTCGGATGGAAGATATCGGTCGACAGGAGATGAGTGTCTTCGGTCGACGGTGGTGAGCGAGTATCGGTCGACGGGACTAGTGCCTGGGTCGACGGTGGTTGACGAAAATCGAGCGACCAACAAGTGTTGTTGTTGATCGATGAGGAGCGCACTTCTTTGCGGATTGAACGCTCCAAGCTTGCAGGATCTGGTGAGAATAGAAGTTGAGTTTCCTTGTTAATTCTGGTACTGCTGGGCATGTACCTGAAAATCCAAGAAAAAAATTTATGTCAGAAACTTAACAAAATTAAATCTAATAGGCGATCAAAGCTCCCGGCAACGGCGCCAAATTTGATATCACTCAAATTACCCTAAAGAGTGAATTTACCCTTTCAAATAAGAGGTTCAATTACAGTACTTAGGGATCGAATCCACAGAGAGCTAGGGAACCTAATATATCTAATGGGATTTGTTAAGTAGGATAGTTTAATGATTAAAATGTAAATTTGCAGTTTTGTTGAGCAAGTAATTGCTCGATTGATTGGTTGAGGTTTTGGTGCTTAAAAGGAAATAGCTAGACTTAGGGTTTTTATTCAGGAAACTTGGAATTATAATCCTACAGATACCTAATGAGTTGCATGCATGATAATGTAGAGCTCAACTACTAAATAACAAGTTAGTCCGCTCTCGCGTTTCTGGACTTGTCTAGTAACTAGATCTAATGACCCAAACAAGCGTGTTTGATCAATAGAAAGTGTCGTTCGATTATCCTACAGGTATATCGATCAATACACCTTTCACTCCGTCGATCGATTATCCAATTTGGATATCGATCGACGCGCTTCTAGTTAAGCTTTATGCGCGGGTCAAATGATGCTCACTAAACTCACTAGATCAGCTCTCGCCTTACTCTAGCAGGAATCTTAGGTCAATTAGAATGGTTTCAGGATGAGAATGAAGCTATCGGTTTTATCTAATAATCCTAAGGCAAGTTCTAGGTAGCTAATCTAGAATCAGGCATTAATGACAATCCTAATGATTATTATCACAACTCATCAATCTATAGTTGGAGATAATCTCTCATAACCTATTTAAACCCTAAAATCTAACAATGGAACTATTCAGACATGACCAAGCAATTCATAACAGCAATTAGGTAAGAAAACTTCATGAGAATAGTAAATATATATCAATGGAGTTCCAATCACAAATATAACTTTGGATCGTCTCTCCAATCTATCAAAATCCTAAAAACCTTTTGGTGATAATAATAAAACTAGAAAAACAAGAAAGCACACTTTGCCGCTAACATGGTGGCAAAGCTTATATAATTAGGTGAAAACTCGTCAGGGGTAATCTTGTAAATTCGTTCCTCAATATCGACCGATGGTCGAGCTCGATGGTCATCTCGGGTGATTGCTCCAAATATCTCCAAAATGCTCCAAAATCATCACTTATCTCCAAATCACTACTAATCTTACAAATATAATAAATAGACTCTATAATATAATAATTAGTGGTAAAAACACCTATAACCATGGGTGAAAGTGGGTCAAATCCATGGTCTATCAGAGAGATAGATTAGAACTCTTTCAGAGTTCATCTAGAACTCATGTGGTTTTGTCATTGATTTCTTATTCGATTATTTATTCAGACTATTTTTTTTGTTTCTTCTATCATGTCTGAGTAATCATCATGTAAGATTTAGGGATTTCATGAGCTTAATGTCAAACTGATGATCGATTAGGATTGCTAGGATTACTTACTTATTTCTACAACATGGTAGCTTGTAATAATAGGATCTAGAGTAATTGGAATAGCACGGCAGTGTGAAAGATTATTCGAACTTAGAATCATAGGACAATTGAGAGGCACAAGATTTTAGTTGATTAACGGAAACCGAACCCTAGGTGGATTGGATACCTAGGCGCATGAGAGAGTTGGTCTAGGATTTAGTTGATCATTATCGATTGAGCATTAATGGTTGTCTGAAGTAGTATCGATCGACACTCAAGCATTGGTATTGATCGATACTCATTCTTTGTTCGCATGCGACAGCTGGAACATAAGATTAAGACATCTGATTAGTAATTGCATGCGAGAGCTTGATTACTTGCTATTGAATTCAGTTCTAGAATTGAACCTATAAAACCCTTTGTATCCTTGATTGTTGTTTTGAATATCATGATTGATAAATCCCTAGATCTAGCACTTCTTTCTTATATCTCACAAACAATTAATTTACTGCTTTATAAACTGTTTGTTTAGCAAAATATATACTTTTGAGTCTATTGTGTGCTCACGCTCCCTGTGGATTCAATCTCTAAGTACTACAATTGAACCTATTATTTGAGAGAGTAAAGTTTCTCAAAGGGTAATTTGAGTGATATCATCGATCCTTTACACCAGCATGTGAGGCAGAAAAGGAGGAAATTCGCTCCTGAACGCGACGCCATCATCAATGTCGAGGTCAAAAATCTACTAGTTGTTGGGTTCATAAGAGAGGTTCAATACCCAGAATCGCTGGCCAACATGGTAGTGGTTCTAAGGAAGAACAGCAACTGGCGAGTCTACATAGACTTCACCAAACGGAAAATGATCCCTTTCCTCTACCTTACATTGACAAGATAGTAGATGCAAAGGCAAAAAACTAGCTGGTTAGCTTCATGGATGCTTTCGCCGGGTATAATCAGATCTTCATTCACCCGGACGACCAAAAGAAAACCTAATTCATGACATCCAGGGGCATCCACTTCTACAAAGTTATGCCCTTCGGCCTGAAGAACGCCGGTTTCACCTATCAGAGATTGGTGAACATTACGTTTGCCAAGAAAATAGGCCAGACCATGGAAGTCTACATTGATTACATGCTCGTTAAATCTCGGTAAGCAGAAGGCCCTATAACACATCTATAGCATGCATTCTCTACTCTAAGGAAATACATCATGAAGCTCAACCCGGTCAAGTACTTGTTTGGGGTTAGTTCCAAGAGATTTCTAGGCTACATAGTCACCACTGTGGTATCGAGGCCAACCCAAAACAAACAAGAGCCATCTACGTGATTCCTTCACCAAGGAACTCAAAGAAAGTACAAAAACTGACATGAAAAATGGTAGGTTCATCTTCAGGCTGTCGGACAAATCCCATACCTTCTTTGAAGCTCAAAGACTTCAAATGGAACGAGGAGTGTTAAAATGCTCTACTTAGCAGTCCTGCATTGAGACCTGGAGATCGGCTATTTGCGAACTTGTTGTCTCCTCCCCAACGCTAGTCATAGATTTTTCGGTGCTGAAGAGTTGTCTTCGTACGGTCGCAAGACCACTGACATTGCTATATGGTGGCGTGATGACATCAGATATTGCGGTGAGATGTTTGTTCATCGCTTTACGTGCTTCTTCCTTCTTAGCAAAACAGTTGATGTACTCAAAATATCCTAAGAGAAACTCTCTCAAATAAGAGATCGATTGTAGTACTTGAGGATCGTATCCACTGAGACTCGCTATCTCACTCAATAGACTTGAGTTTCAGATCAAGCTAAGTCAAATAACATAAAACAATAAATAGAAATAATAAAGAATAAAGAATAGAATAAAGCATAAAAAGTGTAGCCGTCAAAAATGGCTTAAAAACTATATAAACTACATATAAAGTCGGCTAGGGGAATTATGGTAATATGTTGTGACTTATGGGATTAAGTCGGTCTTGAAATAGACTCGGCCCGTGTACACACATCAGTGTCGAGCGACACCAACGGTGTAATGTCGATCTACACTCCTTCTAATCCTCGACATCTTACTCTCGTGAGTTAGACATACCTCAAACCGTTGTGTATCAAAATATGAGCTAAACTTCTGACGCTTCTGTGCAGTTCTTCACCTCAAAAAGCTCTATAATCTCCAAAGTTCTCCAAACTCTAAAAAGACTCTAAACACATATAATAGTCTCAATAAAGGACATATACCATGGTCTAAATGTGTTAAAATTCATGGTATATCAACGATTCATGACCATCATTGTTGTGGCTTTTGTTGACGGCACAGGTTCATTTCCGCCGGATGAACAGTCGGTTTCCATGTTGATCTTTGTAACGTTGCTTTCTATCATCCCATAGACGGTGCGCTAACTGTTGAATCTGAGTTTGCTAGATATTGAGAGTATGGACAAACTCAAAGGTGGGTTATTTGAATAACGTTTTATTGATCAATCAGGTGATGAGTTACAAGAAAATGATTAACGAACAAGAGCAATGATCAAGTTTCCGGCAACAAAAAAATATCAAAGATAAACCCTAGTTCTAGCCTCTTGTGTTCTGTCCGTTTCTGAATGCCCTTTTCTAAATCCCTCTCTTCCTTTTTATATACTCGGCTCCTTTCTTTAACTAAGTTTGGTTTGGCCTAATCGACTAGGCCGATCTGTTCTTCTATTTACCTTGTTGAGGGTGGACCAAACTTTGTCTTTGATGGGTTTAAATCGTGTAATCCCTAATCATTTTACCAAATAAAAGAGTCCTAGGTTAATCAAGATGATACTCTAACAATTTGTTTTACCTACCGGTTAGAGTTAAAGTCCGACTGTATTCGGATAATTCGAAAAGGAACGGAAGCATTGTTATATCCTTTTTCCCAGGATCGCTTTCACCGTGCTCTGTTAGTCTCTTGTAGCGATCTCTTCCTCGAAAAGCTTTTGCACTCGATATGTCCCTTAAGTAAAACCTACCCTCAGAATATTAAGATAAACACAATCCATCCATTCGCGAAAAATGCATGGTTTTTATTTCAAAGAGATCTCCGGCAACTTTCGTCCATGGCAACGATCCTTTCAATTCTGGGTTTGAGCTACCAATATCTACACTGGTTACAAGGTCTCTCTTCAATGGTATTTCTTTTCATCTTCTTATCATTAATCTAAAGCTTTCTCTCTCTCTTTTTTCTGAAATTGGGCTTCGGTTATGTTTCAGGTGTGCCAATTTCGAGTGAGTTTGGAGAAAGATGCGAAGAAACAGGAGCAAATGTGGGAGAGCCAACAAAAGCAAGCCACTGACAAAATCTACTTTGTGTGTTCCGATCTTGGCGGATTTGTAACACTCGTCTCTTCCTCTCTCGCCAACGGCGTGTTACTACTAGTAAAAACTAGAAGTAAACCAAGTTATTCAAAACCGAATCAAATACCAAAAAAATTAATAAAATAAATACGACATAAATCACTTTTAAAATTCAATAACTGAAATAATTTGAACCGAAATTTTTTATAAAACTGAAATAAAATCTCAATCATCCCAAGACACCAAACTGTTCAGATCTCCGACAACCGGTCATGCTCACCTGCAAGGGGAAGAAAGAGGGGTGAGTACCAGGAAATTCACTCAGTGAGGTATGGGATGCTAAACCGCAAACCACTGGCTCAGTACATAGCACTAAGACTATGTACGCCTAGTTCTAGCATGAAACAACCACGTTGCCTATTACACCTCACAGAGCAAAAAATATATGTCGAGTGCCCTAGACAACTACTATAAATGTGGTAATAGCACATAGCTACACTCTGCACCATGCATTTCGTCATAACCATATACATATAGCGTCGCTAGTACATTGTCTCTGTCGCCCCGCCTACCGTAGCGTCGATAATACAAACGTTTCTTCACTACACGCCCAACACAAGTATCGTCGCTAGCCCAAACGTCTCTGGACCCCCGCCCGCACCACATAGTCCATACTCATAACTTTGTATATACATTTATATAACAGTCCTTAACATAAATCATTTCACACAACCGTTGAATCCTCTATCTTTCTATTTCCAGTTTAACAATCATTTCACACAACCGTTGAATCCTCTATCTTTCTATTTCCAGTTTAACAATCATTTCACACAACCGTTGAATCCTCTATCTTTCTATTTCCAGTTTAGCAATCAACAATAATAAACACACAAGACACTCAACCAGACTCGATTCCTAGAGACAAGACATGTTTCGAACCTAGACTGTCCATAATAGCAATACTAAACTAGTACGTGATTAAACGGAGTAGCCCTCACCTTTTGCACGGGTCCTAAAGAAAACCTGAGAAAATCCTAAATGACCTTGATGGCTCTAAAACAGTAACTCTGGAACTCTCTGAAAGTAGACGAATATGAGGATTGTGGCAGACCTGAACACTCGTGAAAACAGATAAATAACTCAAGAACTGACCAATAACGTTCTGATTTGATACGCCCAAATTTTGGAAGGATCACTCAACGGGACTTTGGATATGAACTCAGACGATCTGAATGAGAACTGATGGAATGAAGGGCCGCACAACAGTTGCGGAAGGCTGCTGATATTCCCAACTCCAGTTGTTGCTAGATATGACGCACTAGACCAACAAGGAAGAAATGAATGAATCGAAGGGTCGCACAACAAATGCGGAAGGCTGCTGATATTCCCAACTCCAGTTGTTGCTAGATATGACGCACTAGACCAACAAGGAAGAAATGAATGAATCGAAGGGTCGCACAACAAATGCGGAAGGCTGCTGATATTCCCAACTCAATGTCCTAGGATATGAC
>NC_027756.1:31974892-32004636 GCF_000695525.1 Brassica oleracea var. oleracea
GGTTTGATCCCTTGGATATGACGCACTAAGACGGATCGATAAGATCAATGGATATTACACACCATTGAAAGAAAAGTGAGAATCACTCTCAAGGTTCCAAAAATATAATCAAAGCTTATTTTATTTCTTTGATCAAATGGCATTTATATAATAGGCAAAGCACACAAATGGTTGGAATACAAAATACTAGTCAAAAATAGAAATTAGCAACTTATAAAAACAAGAAAGACTTGACCAAAGACTTTGATTTGACCAAAATCCTAAATGTCTTGAATTGACCGAAATTGAAGGATTGCAGTCGTAACACTCTTCGGCTGGTCTCGTCCTTCCACATGGTCGACAGTCTCTGAATTGCCGTCAGATTGATATATTATACGACCATCACTTATAATTTCTTGTTTGGTCTTTCTTTCTTTGGGCTGAAACATGTTCATAAACACATTTGCAATATACTTCAAGCCCATCTCGTTTAATCGCAAACCCATAAGCCAAACATTCTTTATTTGTTTCAGCTGCTGATTCGGGGCGCATCATTCCCTCCTCCTTTAAAAATGTTTGCCCTCAAATCTGTCTTTGTTTAGCTTCAGATGGGATGATCTCTTGGCTTTCCGTAGAACTTTTTTTTTATAAAGAAAAGAAGATGAAAGGTAGAAGATGGATGAAGAAGATGGAAAGATGAGAAAATGAACAGACAAGTACCAGTTGAGTGGCTCTGATACCACTTGATACACCCAAATTTGGGAAGGATCACTCAACGAGACTTTGGATATGACCTCGGACGATCTGAATGAGAACTGATGGAATGAAGGGTCGCACAACAGTTGCGAAAGGCTGTTGATATTTCCAACTCCAGTTGTTGCTTGATATGACTCACTAGACCAACAAGGAAGAAATAAATGGATCGAAGGGTCGCATAGTAGATGCGGAAGGCTGCTGATATTCCCAACTCAATGTCCTAGGATATGACGCACCTAGACGACATAGAGATGATTCCATGGATATGACGCACCAGGATGAATCGGTTTGATCCCTTGGATATGACGCACTAAGACGGATCGATAAGATCAATGGATATTACACACCATTGAAAGAAAAGTGAGAATCACTCTCAAGGTTCCAAAAATATAATCAAAGCTTATTTTATTTCTTTGATCAAATGGCATTTATATAATAGGCAAAGCATACAAATGGTTGGAATACAAAATACTAGTCAAACATAAAAATTAGCAACTTATAAAAACAAGAAAAACTTGACCAAAGACTTTGATTTGACCAAAATCCTAAATGTCTTTGAATTGACCGAAATTGAAGGATTGCAGTCGTAACACTCTTCGGCTGGTCTCGTGCTTCCACATGGTCGACAGTCTCTGAATTGCCGTCAGATTGATATATTATACGACCATCACTTATAATTTCTTGTTGGGTCTTTCTTTCTTTGGGCTGAAACATGTTCATAAACACATTTGCAATATACTTCAAGTCCATCTCGTTTAATCGCAAACCCATAAGCCAAACATTCTTTATTTGTTTCAGCTGCTGATTCGGGGCGCATCATTCCCTCCTCCTTTAAAAATGTTTGCCCTCAAATCTGTCTTTCTTTAGCTTCAGATGGGATGATCTCTTGGCTTTCCGTAGAACTTTTTTTTTATAAAGAAAAGAAGATGAAAGGTAGAAGATGGATGAAGAAGATGGAAAGATGAGAAAATGAACAGACAAGTACTGGTTGAGTGGCTCTGATACCACTTGATACGCCTAAATTTGGGAAAGATCACTCAACGGGACTTTTGATATGAACTCAGACGTTCTGAATGAGAACTGATGGAATGAAGGGTCACACAACACTTGCGGAAGGCTGTTGATATTCCCAACTCTAGTTGTTGCTAGATATGATGCACTAGACCAACAAGGAAGAAATGAATGGATCGAAGGGTCGCACAGCAGATGCGGAAGGCTGCTGATATTCCCAACTCAATGTCCTAGGATATGACGCACCCATACGACAAAGAGGATGATTCCCTGGATATGACGCACCAGGACGAATCGGTTTGATCCCTTGGATATGACGCACCAAGACGGATCGATAAGATCAATGGATATTACACACCATTGAAAGAAAAGTTAGAATCACTCTCAAGGTTCCAAAAATAATAATCAAAGCTTATTTTATTTCATTGATCAAATGGTCTCTATATAATATGCAAAGCATACAAAAGGTTGGAATACAAAAGACTAGTCAAACATAGAAATTAGCAACTTATAAAAACAAGGAAGACTTGACCAAAGACTTTCATTTGACCAAAATCATAAATGTCTTGACTTGGCCAAAATTGAAGGATTGCAGTCGTAACACTCTTCGGGTGGTCTCGTTCTTCCACATGGTCGACGGTCTCTGAATTGCCATCATATTGATATATTATACAACCATCACTTATAATTTCTTGTTGAGACTTTCTTTCTTTGGGCTGAAACATGTTCATAAACACATTTGCAATATACTTCAAACCCATCTCGTTTAATCGCAAACCCATAAGCCAAACCTTCTTTATTTGTTTCAGCTGCTGATTCGGGGCGCATCATTCCCCCTCCTTTAAAAATATTTGCCCTCAAATATGTCTTTCTTTAGCTTCAAATGGGATGATCTCTTGGCTTTCCGTAGAACTTTTTTTTTATAAAGAAAAGAAAATGAAAGGTAGAAGATGGATGAAGAAGATGGAAAGATGATAAAATAAACAGACAAGTACCGGTTGAGTGGCTCTGATACCACTTGATACGCCTAAATTTGGTAAGGATCACTCAACGGGACTTTGGATATGAACTCAGACGATCTGAATGAGAATTGATGGAATGAAGGGTCACACAACAGTTGCAGAAGGCTGTTGATATTCCCAAGTCCAGTTGTTGCTAGATATGACGCACTAGACCAATAAGGAATAAATGAATGGATCGAAGGGTCGTAAAGCAGATGCGGAAGGCTGCTGATATTCTCAACTCAATGTCCTAGGATATGAAACACCTAGACGACAAAGAGGATGATTCCCTGGATATGACGCACCCGGACGAATCGGTTTGATCCCTTGGATATGACGCACCAAGACGGATCGATAAGATCAATGGATATTACACACCATTGAAAGAAAAGTGAGAATCACTCTCAAGGTTCCAAAAATAATAATCAAAGCTTATTTTATTTCATTGATCAAATGGCCTTTATATAATATGCAAAGCATACAAAAGGTTGAAATACAAAAGACTAGTCAAACATAGAAATTAACAACTTATAAAAACAAGGAAGACTTGACCAAAGACTTTCATTTGACCAAAATCATAAATGTCTTGACTTGACCGAAATTGAAGGATTGTAGTCGTAAAACTCTTTGGTTGGTCTCGTGCTTCCACATGGTAGACGGTCTCTGAATTGCCATCAGATTGATATATTATACAACCATCACTTATAATTTCTTGTTGAGACTTTCTTTCTTTGGGCTGAAACCTGTTCATAAACATATTTGCAATATACTTCAAGCCCATCTCGTTTAATCGCAAACCCATAAGCCAAACCTTATTTATTTGTTTCTGCTGCTGATTCGGGCCGCATCATGATCCCTCCGGTCAGAATGTAGTCATATATGTCCTCTGTCCGTAGCCACCGGGTTCACTCGGATCAGACACGATTTGATTAACCAAAATGGGTTCTCTTCCAGGCTGATCGCAAACAAAGACTGCACCAACACCCCTCGCAAAGACATGAATAACTTGTAGAAATAACTCGTAATGACAATCCGCTTGTTGGAGATGAGAGAAAAAGAATTAAATACTTACAGAGAAGTTTCCAGACTTAAAGCTTTTGTTTCTGTCGACCTTTTCTCCTTTACACCGAGACTGGTCAGAACTGTCTCTGCAACTCAACAGCTTTATTCTTTGCCAATAAGCAGCATCATTAACTTTTTAACCGTACCTCGGTTTGACGATCGGGAAGATGATCTGGAAAGTTAAGATCGATATTTTCCAATGATTTCTCGCTTGTTTCCTGGTTCATTCTGGATCAACGGGGAAACACTGAAGAAAATTGACTAATGGCGGATCCGATCTATAGAGAGCAGTCCCGAATAAAAAACCAGAACTATTAGAGAAATATATCGAAATGATGATCCCTTTTCTGTTGAACATATATCTATAAGTGTAGAACATAACCTCAAAATTTGGCTTCAAAATTCTCGGTTTTGATCAACCGTTCTTCTATTCTTCCAAAACTTGTCTGCTGAACCTTAATCTCTCTTTTCGGATTGTGTGATGGATCCTCCTTCATGGTGGCTGCTACGGTGACATTCCGGCACGGCTTCGCCATTCCAAAAGTCTCTGCCAAAGGCCACAACGAAATCCCCTTTTAAATAACTAAAAAAAAAACAGGTTTTCTGCAATCCTACTGTGCTTAGCTGGGCCGAATTAACTGGCCCGACTGTCCAATACCATCATGAGAAAACTATGTATAATCAATCCTCATTCGAGTCTTGGTCTCCCAGGTCTCCTCCTGGATCTCGCCTCTCTCGACCAACCTGGTCATCATTCCCTGAACCGCTTTCACTTCCGATCCATAATCTCCACTAGTTGACAAGGTGCAGAATTTTTTTTTTTTACCAAGGTCGCTTGGTGCATGGCTCCTGCAAAATGAGCTCTGGCTCTCTCACGACCCTTCTCAAAAAAGACACATGGAATACGTCATGGAAGTATGATAATTCTTTTGATAAATCCAATCGGTAAGCCACTGCTCCAATCTGCTCCACAATGAAGTACAGTCCCATATATCTCGGTTTAAGCTTTTTTAGCTTTTGAGTCTTAGATCCTCCCTGAAATGTCCTCATTTTCAGGTATACTAGGTCGCCTACATGAAACTTTAAATCCTTACGCTGCTTATCTGCATAACTCTTCTGATGGCCATTGGCTTCCTTAAGCCGAAGCTTGAGCATCTCCACCTGCTTTCCCATCTCCTTAACCCTTGCTGGTTCTATGACATGTCGCTCCCCCGCTTCTCTCAAACAAAGTGGTGTACAGCAAGACCTACATAAATAGCCTCATACGGTGCTATCTCAATACTCGAATGGTAGCTATTGTTATATGAAAACTCTACTAGAGGTAGATACTTTCCATAGCTCTCTTCCCAAAATAAAACGTAGGCCGTTATCCTCCAATGTGATAATAGTCCTCACTGACTGCCCATCTATCTATGGATGATAAGATGTACTCATTTGGACATTTGACTCAAACGCCTTCTGGAAAGCTCAACAGAATGTAGAAGTCAACTTTGCATCTCGACCTGATATCATGCTGACCGGAACTATATGCAACCTCACAATCTCTCTGATGTAAGTCTCCGCCAACTGATCAGCTACGTCTGTTTTCTTGATTGCTAGGAAATGAGTTGACTTGGTGAGTCTTTCCACAATTATCCAAATGGCATTATTTCCTCCTGAAGTTATCGGTAACCCAGTCACAAAATCCATAGCCTATGTCTCATTTCCACTATGGCAATGGCAGGTTCTGCAATAACCCGCTAGACACATGATCTTAGCCTTAACCAATGACAATAACGCTTCAAATCTTTGTACCTCTTACGTGTCAACCATGCTGAAATTGTAGTAGTGTTTACCACTAGAGCAACTCCCGCTTCTGAACCACATGACCCCAAAAATCCACTTTCTCAGCTAGCAAAAAATTGATACTCTCCAAGCTTACCCAACACAGTCCATAAATGCTCAACATGCTCGTCTATACTCCGATAATAAATCAGGATGTCGTCGAGGAAGAAAATCGTGCACTTATCCAAGTGCTCACGAAAGACATCATCCATAAGTTTCCTGAATGATACAGGTGCATTCGACAGCCCAATTGACTTTACTTCAAACTCATAATGTCCATAACATGAACAGAAAACCGTCATCCATACATATTCTTCTGCTATAAAATTCTGATGGTATCCTTATGCAAAGTCAATCTTAAAAAACCGTGAATCTCCCTGCAACTGATCTAACAACTCGTCGATACACGGAAGCGAATAATTATTCTTGATGCTAAACTTGTTCAAGCCTTTGTAGTCGATACAAAGCCTGAACATCTCATCTTTCTTCTTCACATACAATACATATGCTCCCCTTGGTGAAAAAAAATCAGTCTGATAAATCCCTTATTAGATATTTCCTTGAACTGAATTTTCAATTCTACCATTTCTGCTGGCGCTAAACGGTATGAAGCTTGTGAAATTAGTGATGTCCCTAGTTCCAACTCAATAGTTAAAGCATCTCCTCTACAGGTCCCAAATACATCTTAGTTCTCTGCAAGCACTAGACTATTCCCGTAGCTCCTGCTGCCCATCATCTTTGGTCAACAAAATGGTCGCCAAAAATCCATCAGTTCCTCTCTGCCAAATCTCTGACAAAATTAACCTCTCCAAGTACAACTGATACATCTCGATTAATGTCAATGACTCCCAGTCTCACTGCCAAGCACTTTAATCGACATCCCGGGTCTTATCCGAGACGGAACCTGTCTCTGATACCAAATTGTAACACACGTCTCTAACTCTCTCGAGAACAGCGTGTTACTACCGGTAATAAAATGAAGTTAACCGAGATATTCAAAACCAAATCAAATACCAAAAAATTTAATAAAATAAAAACGACTCCAACATTTTTAAAGTTGAATGACTGAATTAATTCGAATCGAAAAGTTTTATAAAACCAAAATAATATTTCAATCATCCCAAGACACCAAACCGTCCAAATATCTAACTACTGGTCATGTTCACTGCAAAGAGAAGAAAGAGGAGTGAGTAACATGGGAGTCACTCAGTGAGGTATGAAATGCTAAATCGCAAACCATTAACTCAGTATATAGCCCTACGACTATATAGGCCTAGCTCTAGCATGAAACAACCACTGTGCCTATTACACCACACAGAGAAAACAATATATGTCTAGTGCACTAGACAACTACAATCAATCCTAATATCATGTAGCTACTCTCTGCACTACGCATTTCCTCATAAGGATATACATATACACGAAGTCGCTAGTACAGAGTGTCTCTTTACCCCCGCCCACCGTAGCGTCGATCATACAAACGTCTCTGCACTACACGCCAACACAAGTAGCGTCGCTAGCCCAGACGTCTCTGGACCCCACCCACACCACACAGTAGTGTCACTAGCTCAGACATCTCTGAGCCCCCGCTCGCACACATAGTCCCTTTTCCTAACTATGTATATGCATATATATAACAGTCCTTAACATCAATCTTTTGACACAACCGTTGAATCCTCTATTTTTCTATTTTCAGTTTAAAAATCAATAGTAATAAACGAACAAGAATCTCAAGCAGACTCAATTCACAGACGGAACATGTTTCGAACCTAGACTATCCATAATTGTAGTACTAAACTAGTACAAGATTAAATGGAGTAGCCCTCACTTTTTCCACGGGTTCTAAATAAAACCTGAAAAAACACCAAATGACCTTGATGGCTCTAAAACAGTAACTCTGGAACTCTCTGAAAATGGACGAATATGAGGATTCTTGCAGACCTGAACACTCGAGAAAACAGATGAACAACTCAAGAACTGACCGTTAACTTTTCGATCCCTCTGGTCAGAATGTAGTCCGATATGTCCTCTGTCCGTAGCCACCGGGTTCACTCTCAGATCAGACACGATTTAATTCTTCTGATAAATCCAATCGGTAAGCCACAGCTCCAATCTGCTCCACAATGAAGTACAGTCCCATATATCTCGGTTTAAGCTTCTTTAGCTTTTGAGTCTTAGATCATCCCTCGAATGTCCTCATTTTCAGGTATACTAGGTCACCCACCTGAAACTTTAAATCCTTACGCCGCTTATCTGCATAATTCTTCTTATGGCCATTGGCTTCCTTAAGCCGAAGCTTGAGCATCTGCACCTGCTTTGCCATCTCCTTAACCCTTGCTGGTTCTATGACATGTCCCTCCCTCGCTTCTCTCAAACAAAGTGGTGTGCGACAAGATCTACATAAATAGCCTCATACGTTGCTATCTCAATACTCGAATGGTAGCTATTGTTGTATGAAAACTCTACTAGAGGTAGATACTTTCCATAGCTGCCTTCCCAATATAAAACGCAAGTCGTTAATATATCCTCCAATGTATAATAGTCCTCACTGACTGCCCATCTGTCTATGGGTGATAAGATGTACTCATGTGGACATTTGACTCAAACGCCTTCTGAATGGCTCAACAGAATGTAGAAGTCAACTTTGCATCTCGACCTGATATCACGCTGACCGGAACTATATGCAACCTCACAATCTCCCTGGTGTAAGTCTCCGCCAACGGATCAGATACGTCTATTTTCTTGATTGCTAGGAAATGAGTTGACTTGGTGAGTCTTTCCACAATTATCCAAATGGCATTCTTTGCACCTGAAGTGGTCGGTAACCCAGTCACAAAATCCATATTCTATGTCTCATTTCCACTATGGCAATGGAAGGTTCTGCAATAACCCGTTAGACACATGATTTTTAGCCTTAACCAATGACAATAACGCTTTAAATCTTTGTACCTCTTACGTGTCGACAATGCTGAAATTTTTGTAGTCTTTACCACTAGAGCAACTCCCGCTTCTGAACCACATGACCCCAAAAATCCACAGCTAGCAAACAATTGATGTTCTCCAAGCTTACCCAACACAGTCCGTAAATGCTCAGCATGCTCCTCTATGCTCCGACAATAAATCAGGATGTCGTCGACGAAGAAAATCGTGCACTTATCCAAGTGCTCACGAAAGACATCCTCCCTAAGTTTCTTGAATGCTACAGGTGCATTCGACAACCCAATTGACTCTACCGCGAACTCATAATGTCCATAACATGAAAGGAAAACCGTCATCCATACATATTCTTCACCTATAGAACTCTGATGGTATCCTTATGCCAAGTCAATCTTAGAAAATCGTGAATCTCCTTGCAACTGGTCTAACAACTCGTCGATACACGGAAGATGATACTTATTCTTGATTCCCAACTTGTTCAAGCCTTTGTAGTCGATACAAAGCTTGAACATGTCATCTTTCTTCTTCACAAACAATACAGATGCTCCCCTTGGTGATTGCGTGTTGCAGGGCAATGGAACAATTGGATAACCAGACTTTTCAAGGGCGGTGGTTGCGTATTTTACCAGCCAAGCACCGTGAGAAACAAGTGTCAGTGGCCAGTTTTATGTTTCGGTCTTCAATCTTGAAATATTTTTGTGGACTATAATTTTCATTACTTGTTTATCCTAACAGAAATTACACTTGTAATATCCCAAAAACATTCAAGCAAAAGAGAGAGGAACAAAGAAAAGCGTCTGAAGCCGGTGGAAATACAAAGGCTTGGAATAGTTTATTCATGCGACCCGATACTGTACCTTTTCTTGTTTCAAGAATCCATCCATTAATGTCTTTTTTATTTTTTGTTTTTTTGCTTGGCTTCATATTTTTTTTCCCTTTACCTTTTGACGTTGTAGATCCTAGAAACATAGCCAGGATGTATTGTGTGAAAAAGAGCGAGTTGCTTGACCGTGAATCCGAAGATCCTGCTGTACGCCTTGCTTTGGGAGAAACAAAAGTGATTTCCGAGACGAAAGAAGCCTTTGCTAAAGCTGGAGTAAATGTCACCTCTTTGGAAGAATTTGCTACAGGGAAGGTGATGAGATGAAGAAGAACCGAAGCAACCATATTCTCTTAGTTAAGAATTTGCCATTTGCTTCCACTGAAAAGGAACTGGCTCAAATGTTTGGAAAATTTGGAAGGCTGGACAAAATTATTCTCCCTCCCACAAAGACGATGGTCTTGGTAATTATTATTATTATTATTATTATTATTATTATTATTATTATTATTCTAATTTAATATCTTGAACTAATATATAGGTGATTGATTGTTCTCTAACCTGTCCACCGTCAAGTTGTTTTCCTTGAACCGGCTGAGGCACGTGCAGCTATGAAGAATATGGCTTACAAGTGTTTCAAGTAGCTTCAAACATTTAACTAACTTTCACAATTTTTTTCTTTATAAATTCTTTTTGTCCCTATTTATTACAGATACGTTCCCCTGTTTCTGGAGTGGGCTCCTGGAGATATTCTTGAGCCAAAAGTACTTGTCGATAACAATGAAAAGAAGATTCATGTTGTGACAAGACCTAACTTTGATCAGATATTGTCGGAATCGATTCAGACATGACTGAGGTATGTCTAGTGATGATAGCTGTGGACGTTTTTTAACTGAAATATAGTTGAAAAATGCTACCGCCACCAAACAATATTAGCTTCTGGGCAACTGTATTTTGGTTTCAGCGTTACCTCTCGTGGGGTGATGTATGAGTTTAGTACTATCTTGTAAGTTTCAGGTTATGTAGTGAATGTATCTGTATTCTGATGGATCTTATAATATTTCAGTCAAATGTACTTTATGTTAAGAGTCTGAGCTTCGAGACAACTGAAGATGGTTTGAAGATGGTTCGAAGAAGCAGTTGACTGAAATGGTGTGAAGCATGGAAAGATTTTGAGTGTTAAAGAGCATGATTAACCCTTGCACGGGTTCTTGGGTGAAATTTTTTTTTAATTTTTTTTGTTTTGGTAAAAAATAAAAATAAACCAATCGCGGATCGCCACGTATCAGTGGGATCCGCGAACAGTGGAAGAACCGAGTTAGAGGCGCCCCTTACAGAATCCACTTAAGAAGCATAGTTAATAATGCTCTAAGGTAAAGTTGTTCATTGCTCACAGATGATACCCATAAATCTTATTTTTACTTTTTTTATAAGCAGATAATAAAACATGTAAAAAAAGGGAAGTGTCTTTCAACCGGTTATCGTTTTGTAGAATTCGACTCTATTGAGACAGCGACCAGTGTCTACAGAGATCTACGGGTAACATTAATTAAGTCTCTTGGAAGCTTAAATTTGATTGGAGTCGATCAAGCTGAGTTACAGTGACATTTGTATTTTTTTTTTTCTGTTTGTAGGAAACTGTTTTGGATGGTACGGTTTGAAATTTAGATTATGTGAAAACAAGCCGAGTGACACGGTCGGGAAATTGCCAAAAAATATCATTTTTCAAAATAGTAATTTTCATATTTACACTAACCATTTTTATTTTTAATTTTTTAATAAAAAATAAAAACATTTATAACTTTTTGATTAATTTTGACAAAAAAAAACTTATAGTTAATTAATCTAAACCCTGAAACATCAACTCTAAACCATAAACCCCGAAACATCAACTCTAAACTCTAAACCTTCAAATCTAAACACTAAACCGGGGGGGTTATTGGGAGTTAAATTTTGAAGGAATTTTAAAATTTAAAGAATTCATTGTTATTGGTTTATGAATTCTTAAAATCTTATTAGAATCTTTTGTTATTGGTTCGTGGACTTTTAAATTCTATGGAAATTCTATGTTATTCAAAAAGTTTAGTTTTTATTGACTTTGTAATTCTATTAAACTCTTTTGTTATTGAGATATAAATTCTCTCTAGTTTTACTCATAACACTCAACTTTACAAATATCACATATAGTTATAGGATTCTCAAAATCTACGTAACAAAAACACAAATACACAAACACAACAAGATTTTTTTACATTTTTATTGTCAAGTAAAAGATAATTGTAAAAGGAAAACTAAAGATAAAAGAAATTATTAAAAATAACAATTTTAAAAAAAAATTCATGAAATATAACTATTTGATATTAAAATAAAATCATGAGAAAATTCATAGGTTGATCTTAAAAACTTTAAAACAAAAATCAAACAAGACAAATCAAAATGTCAAAATATTAAAAAAAAAAACCAAAATTATTAATTTAATTTTAAAATAGTTATATTTTATGAAATAACTTTTTTTTAAAAAAAAATAATGGAAAGAAAAGTTTGGAAAGAAAAGTATATATGAAAATCTATAATAATCATTGACAATTTATACAATACATTGAGTAAAAATTCATAAAATCTACTTAACTTTTAAAAATCTATTAACTCTTAAAATTTTCAAATTCCACACAAATTCTATTTCCCATAGGCCCCCCTAAAGCATCAACTCTAAACCCTAAACGTAAACTCTAAACCCTATATTTTTCCGAAATTTGAACCCTAAACCCTAAAACCATAAACCCTCAAATCTAAACCCTAAAACATCAACTCTAAACCCTAAACATAAACCTTAAACCATAAAACCCTAAACCCTAAACCTTGAAATCTAAATCCTAAAAATCAACTATAGGGTTTTAGGGTTTAGGGTTTAGAGTTTAGGGTTTAGAGTTGAAAGTTTAGGGTTTAGGGTTTAGAGTTTAGGGTTTAGAGTTGAAAGTTTAGGGCTTAGAGTTGATGTTTTAGGGTTTAGGGTTAATTTTTTAGGGTTAAGGGTGTCGGGTTTACTTTTTAGGGTTTAGGGTTTAGTGTTGATAGTTTAAGGTTTAGTGTTCATCGTTTAGGGTTTAGAGTTGAAGTTTGGGGTTTAGGGTTGATCTTTTAAGGTTTAGAGTTGAAAGTTTAGGGTTTAGGGTTTAGAGTTGAAGGTCTAGGGTTTAGAGTTTACTTTTTAGGGTTTAGGGTTTAGAGTTGAGGTTTTAGGGTTTAGGGTTCCTATTTCAAGAAATATATAGGGTTTAGGATTGATGGTTTAGGGTTTAGATTTGAGTTTTAAGTTTTAGGGTTTGAATTTTGAAATAATATAATTTGAAAAAAATTAAAAAATATATTTTTATTTTTAAAATATTTTTATTTATTTATTATATATATAAAGAACAAATGTATTATAGTCTTTTACTGTTTAATAAAAAAATAATTTTGAAAATATTTCTTTGTTGGTGGTAAACATGAATAATGGTATCACCAAAATGGTATAAGTGAAAATTTTCCAAGACTCTTATACCCTTGTTCTTTATATATAATAAATAAATATTTAAATAAATAAAAAATTTTAAAAGATAAAATATTTTTTTTAATTTTTTTCGAATTATACTATTTCGATATTCGAAACCTTAACCCTAAAGTCAACTCTAAACCCCAAAAAATCAATACTAAACCCTATATTTTTTTGAAATACGAACCCTAAACCCTAAGACCTGAACTCTAAACCCTAAACCATAAAAAGTAAACTCTAAACACTGAACCATCAACTCTAAACCCTAACCCTAAACCTTTAACTATAAACCCTAAAACATCAACTTTAAACCCTAAACCCTAAACTTTAACTCCAAACCCTAAACGATCAACACTAAACCTTAAAATATGAACTCTAAACCCAAAACAAACTCTAAAAAGTAAACTCAAAACCCTAAACCCTAAAAAATTAACCCTAAACCCTGAAAGATCAACTATAAACCCTAAACCTTCAACTCTAAACCCTAAACAAACCCTAAATCCTAGAGTTTAGGGTTTAGGGTTCGAATTTCGGAAAAATGTAGGGTTTAGAGTTGATGTTTTAGGGTTAAGATTTGAAAGTTTAGGGTTTAAGGTTTAGAATTGATGTTTTGGGGTTTAGGGTTTAGAGTTGATGTTTCAGGTTTTAAGATTTAGAATTGATGTTTTAAGTTTAGATTAGTTAACTATAGGTTTTTTTTTTGTCATAGTTAATGAAAGGGTTATAAATGTTTTTCACCCTTCATTAAAAATGAGGGTAAAAGTGGTTAGTGTAAACATGAAAAGTGGTACTTTGAAAGTGGTAGTTTTGGCAATTTCCCGAAAGTCTTTTACCATTTAATGAAAAATATATTTTTGAAAATGTTTATTCGTTGGTGGTATACATGAATAATGGTATCACCAAAGTGAAATTCCCCCAAGGTTCAGACAAGGACAAAACTTCGAAAAAGTTACATGTGAAAAACGTAGCTTTTGAAGCAACCAGGAAAGAACTAAGGCAGCTATTCAGTCCATTTGAGGTACATTATGAAATTGTGCCGAGCGTATTAGTTGTATTTTCAAGCATTGCAACTCTGCGAAATTTTGGTCTTAAGCATTAAGATTATGTTTTTGAGAAATGAGGGTGAAAACATTAGCTCTATTGTACTGGAATGCATACAAGATGAATTTGGATAATTTTTAAACCACTCATTTGTTCGTGTTTATGCAGACCACTAGACTTGGGTATCCAAAGAGGAATAATAGACATGCTGGTTTTGCTTTTGTTGAATTTGAGACAAAGCAAGAAGCTTTAAATGCTAAAATGGCATTATCCGACATCCATTTATATGGACGCCCTTTGGTAAGTCTCTTGTCTCTAAAGCTTTTCCTTGGATGCATCCTCGACCCTCTATGTCCCATCTTTGCAGGTGCTCGAGTGGGCCAAAGATGACAATAGCATGAAAGCTATCCGAGTTCGTTATGCTGCCAAGTATATGGACCAAGAATACGATAATCCAAGAAAGTTAAGGAGAAGCTCGACAGTTGTTTCAAAGAAGAATGAAGTTTGAGAGAATCTCCAATTTTGAAGCCTCCTTGTCTACTACTGTTATTTTTTTTTAACACTGATTTATTATGCCATTAAATTTATGAGAAAGATTACATAGACAATCGACAACCGACAATACTACCTGCCTTATGAAGATCTACGCCTAACTGCATCATCTGAGCCGTCATATGAAGATTCATTCCTGACCAGATTTACTTGTACCTTGTTGAAGCTTCCTTGTAAACCTTTCTTTTTGTAGTCTGCATTAATAAATCGCTCTTCTCTGGGACTTGAAACCTGGATTACCTGTAATCTGCAAGAAATTGTTTAGTCTGGGGTTCGAACCCCAAACCTGGATGTAGAAGCCTTTAAAAAAAATGTGTTATTTACATTAAGTTTATAGAAACCTTTTCGATGTTTATTTACCTTTTCATTGACAATATTTAAGCTTGGTATTTGGTGTTTTTCAAAGCTGAATTTGCTCATAACCATGTGATAAATCTTAACACGGAACCGAAAATGTCAGAAGAAACTATATAGCATAAGCCAAATCTATTTGTATAAGGAGGATACAAGAACATACTTCATACATTTCATCCCAGACAAAGAATAAAAGAATTTTTATCAAAACAAGAAGTAAACGAAAAACGTTCTTACATAAAGCTTTTGCGGAAAATGACAAATTTTAAGAAAGAATCTTCCGTAAAACGAAATTCTGAAAGTTTATGCGGAAAACCCTGATAGGAAAATCTATGAGATAGTCTTCCGCAAAACAACTTTCGGAAAATCGTAACAAAAATAACTTATGAAATTGTTCTGATAGTATACAAAGAAATCAATGGAGGGGAATGAGAACGAAAGAAAGGCATCAACACCCTCTCAGCTTGGTCAACGTCGCCAAATTCACTCTTTGTTTGGTCAATGTCTCCAAACTCACACTCTCTCTCTCTCTCTACCATGTCGCTAAACTCATCCTCTCTCTCCTCCATGTCGTCTTCTCAAATGCCCCTCCCCTTTCTCAGCTCCCATGTCGCCTTTCTCAGATGCCCTTCATCTATCTCTCCTCCCACATTGCCAAAATTTCTCCCTCTCTCCTCCATGTCGCCAAAATCACACACTTTATGTTATCAAACTCCTTCTCATCATGTTCTCATTTGAATCTCGATAGAATTGTCTTTCGTTTCATTACAATCAGAAGTTTCGTTGACATTTTACAAAGAAAACAAGCAAGAAATTGTTTTCTCGAAAAAGTTCAAGTCAAACGTCAAGACGATGCTGGTTAACTTAACACCAGCGTATCCTAAACTAAATGAATTTTTTTTATTTCATAGGACCAATGACGTAAAAATGTACATAGGATAAATTGACGATTTTTTCCGAGAAAAATCGTAAAAATGCATGTGTCGTAAAATGGTCCGAAACGGCCTAAAACACGACAAATACCACTTATGGTTTAAATTGAGAACATTCCCAGATGCAACGACCGTTTAACTCGACTTGGATAAAGAAAAAGGAAAAAGAGGATAAATGCAAAGTTTCCAAGATAAACATGAATTTTGAGAAGATAGGAAAGATCTCTGCAAAAGGATAAACTCGAATCATGGGCGGAATATGAAAGATGGCAGACCTTGGAGGCATATATACGCACATCTGAGGCAGAGTAGAAAGCGGATGATGTAGACACTTAGAATTCTCTGCACTTAGAAACCTTATGCATTATTCTCGACATGCTTAGTTTTCTATGTCTTGCACTCGATTACTAGAAGAACAGGCAAAGGCAGTTTGATCTCTTGTAAAAACTTTGTAAATTGAACTTTGTTCAGCTTGATCCTCGAAAGGGGTATGTAGACAGTTTTTTATAAGATTCAGTCTGAAATCAACAAAATCTTCTTTTGCATCTTTTTTCGTCTTCTGCTAAACGAGATGCGGCTCACATAGGTATTTTCAACATAGGTGGTTACACTAGAAAACTTAATTAGGTTTTACTGCCTATGTTATTTGATTTTCATTGTAATCCTGTTTCCAGACGAACTTCTTGTTTGCAAATTCCAGAATAAGCAGAAGACCATATAAAACATCTACAACATGCATTCTCTGATCTAAGGAAATACATTATGAAGCTCAACCCGGCCAAGTGCTAGTTTGGGGTTAGTTCTGGGAGATTTCTAGGCTACATAGCCACCCACTGTGGTATTGAGGCCAATCCGAAGCATATAAGAGTCATCCACATGATTCCTTCACCAAGGACCTCAAAGGAAGTACATAAATTGACATGAACAATGGTTGGTTCATATCCAGGCTGTCAGACAAATCCCATAACTTCTTTGAGGCTCAGAAGAATCTCAAAGACTTCAAATGGAATGAGGAGTGTGAAAATGCTCTACCTAGCGGTCCTGCATTGAGACCTGGAGATCGTCTGTTTGCGGACTTGTTGTCTGCTCCCCACCGCCAGTCGTAGGGTTTTCGGTGGCGAAGAGTTTTCTTCTTATGGTCGTAAAACCACTGACATCCCTATATGCTGGCGTGATGACATCGATTATTGCGGCGAGACTTTTGTTCGTCGCTTTACGGGCTTCTTACTTCTTAGCGAGACGGTTTATGTGCTAAAATTACCCCAAGAGCAACTCTCTCAAATAAGAAATTGATTGTAGTACTTGAGGATCGTATCCACAGAGACTGGACATCTCACACAATAGACTTGAGTTTCAGATCAAGCTAGGTCAAATAATATAAAAGCAATAACTAGCAATTATAAATAATAGAATAAAGCATAAAAAACGTAGTCGTCAACAATGGCTTAGAAAACTATATAAACTAGATATAATGTCGGCCAGGGCATTCTGGTAATATGTGGTGACTTATGGGCTTAAGTCGGTCTTGAAACAGACTCGGCTCGTGTACTTGAATCAGTGTCGAGCGACATCAAGGGTGCATTGTCGATCAACACTCCTTCTAATCCTCGACAGCTTCCTCTCGCGAGGCATGCGTACTACTCTTCAGTAGAGCAAGCATAACTATAGATCTAACCGTCAAATGGACCTCAAACCGGTGAAATTGGGAAAATAAGTCAAAATATGAGCTCAATCGCACGGTAGCAAGGCTTCCATCCATAGCTAGATTTCTGACGCGTATGTACAGTTTTTCACCTCAAAAAGCTCTATAATCTCCAAAGTTCTCCAAAAAAGCACTTAGATCTGAAAATACTCTAAAACAGACTCTAAACACATACTCCCTCTGTTCCTGAAAGTAAGATTTTCTAGAGTATTCACGCTTATTAAGAATTTAATAAATGTTTATAATTTAATTTATTTTTTTACTTTATTATACACTTTCCAATAACTTTTCACCAATGAAATTTAATCAATTCAAATATTCTCAATTAATGTTTCTCAAAAGTATAAAAGAGTAACTTAACAATATAAAAAATCTATCTTTGTGGAACAAGAAAAAAATCTAAAACATCTTACTTTCGGGAACCGAGGTAGTATAACAGTCTCAATAAATGACATATACCATGGTCTAAATGTGTTAAAATTCATGGTATATCAACGATTGCTTTTCATCATGTCCTCTTTGCCGCGACTTATTGGTACGGCGCGGCATCGTTTTCGCCGGATGAACCGTCGGGTTCCATGTTGATCTTAGTAACGTTGCTTTCTATCACCCCACAGACGGTGCTAACTGATGAATTGGAGTTCGCTAGATATTGAGAATATACACTAATTCGATGGTGGGTTATTTGAATTATGTTTTATTGATCAATCAGGTGATGAGTTATAAGAGAATGATTAACGAACAAGATAAATGATCAAGTTTCGTGCAAAAATAAAATATCAAAGATAAACTCTAGTTCTAGTCTCTTGTGTCCTGTCATAGCTGTCTTCTATTTACCTTGTTGAGAGTGGCCCAAATTTTGTATTTGATGGGTTTAAATGCTGTAATCCTTCTCCAATATTCTAACTATTTGTTTTACATACCGATTAGAGTTAAAGTCCGACTGTATTCGGATAAGTCAAAAAAGGTGCGAAAGCATTGTTCTGTCCTTTTTCCCAGGATCGCTTTCATCGTGCTCTATTGGCCTCTTATAGCCATCGCTTCCTGGCAAAGCTTTTGCACTCGATATGTCCCTTAATTAAAACCTACCCTCAGAAAATTGAGATAAACACAATCCATCCGTTCCCGACAAAAAATGAATGGGTTCGATTTCAAAGAGATTCAGGAGAAGATCTCCCACAGCTTTCGTCCATGGCAACGATCCTTTCAATTCTGGGTTCGAGCTACCAATATTTACACCGGTTACAAGGTCTCTCTTCGATGGTATTTCTTTTCATCTTTTTATCACTAATCTAAAGCTTTCTCTCTCTTTTTTTTATGCTTGTGAAATTGGGCTTCTGCTCTGTTTCAGGTGTGCCAACTTCGAGTGAGTTGGGTGAAAGATGCGAAGAAACAGGAGCAAATGTGGGAGAGCCAACACGAGCAAGCCGCTGACAAAATCTACTTTATGTGTTCTGATCTTGGCGGATTCTTCCTTAAGGTGCTCCTTTAAAACGTTTTTGTCAGATTTCTTCTTTCTTGTCGTAGATCAACTGGTTGTTTGGTTTTGGCTTTATTGCATTTAATGCGTACATTTTTTTCTTGTGATGTTTCAATGGCTTTTTTCTTCATGTTCTATGAATAGATTGCTCAACTTTTAGCAAAACCTGACATGGCTCCAGCTGCGTGGGTGAGAAAGCTTGTCACATTGTGTGATCAAGCTCCCGCAACGCCATTCGGTGCGGTTCAACGTGTTCTGGAGGAGGAGTTAGGTCAAACCATTGATGAAATCTTCGAAACATTTGATGAAAAGCCTCTTGGCTCCGCTTCTATTGCTCAGGTATGATGAATCCGAAGTTGTTGATGAAAACTTTTCGATTAGATAAGCATGGTTGGTTGGGTGAATCCGAAGCTTCTCGATGCTGACGGACTAATTATGTGATGCTGATTTCTCTTGTTAGGTTCACAAAGCAAGAGTAAAGGGTAACAAGATGGATGTTGTTGTAAAGGTGAGCATTACTGTGGGACAACTAAAACTTTTCCAGCATTTTTCATTAGATTTTAATTTGATACCACCACTTGTTTAGGTTCAACATCCTGGCATCGAGAAGCTGATGATGACAGATATAAGAAACTTGCAACTATTCGCCTTATACGTGCAGAGAACAGATATCAAATTTGACCTGTACTCTATAACAAAGGAAATGGAGACACAGGTAACTTATCACTCTGGCTCATTGTTAACATAGCTTGATAAGACTTCTTTGGTCCAAGTTACGAGAACATCTATCTATGTGTGTGTGTTTTCAAGATTGGTTATGAATTTGACTTCAAAAGAGAGGCCAATGCAATGGAAAGAATTCGACATTTTCTATATGAGAACAACAAGAAGTCTCCTGTTATAGTTCCAAGGGCACTGCGAGATACGGTGACTAAGTGAGTGTTCTTACTTTCACAAATCGTATACGTTATTGGTTATCTTGATAAAGCCATTTTCAAGAATTCATGGGTTTCTAGCAGACTCGATAACAATCTTAGATTTTGTAATAAAAAAATGTTTGCTTTGGATGATTAGCAAACGCTTAACATATGAACTACCGTAATTCTCTCAGGAAGGTGCTGGTGATGGAATACATAAATGGGATTCCGATCCTGAGCCTTGGTGATGAAATGGCTAGAAGAGGGATAAATCCTCATGGTAAGATTGCAGAGGCAGCAAAGCAGTAAGCTCCTACATCATCTTTAGAGAGTATAGTGCTTAGTTCGTTTGCCCAGTAGTCTTGATAGCTGTTATGTTCTAGAAAACCTATTTCCTTCTTTTGTTGTTGTTATATTGGCTTGAATTTATGATCTCCTCTTGCCAGGAATATACTTACCAGTTTATCCCGTGCATATGGCCAAATGATACTGAAAAGTGGTTTCTTTCATGCGGATCCACATCCTGGAAACATCTTGATTTGTGATGGTCCAGAGGCAAGTCATATCTTCCTTGTAATTTCTTGATTTGCTCTGTGTGTCTATTGGCCGAGCTTTCCTGTCTCTACTTCCTGAGTTGTAAATATTGTTTCCCGTGATCAGGTTGCACTGCTAGACTATGGGCAAGTGAAGGAACTCTCTGACAACTTGAGACTTGGTTATGCGAATTTGGTCATTGACATTGCTGATAACAATGCTTCACGAGTAGCACAGAGCTTTAGGTAACTCAAAACTCAATAAAACCTTCCCTGCGCTACTGGTAACTTTGTGATTCTTGATTGTTGGTTTTCTTCAAACATATCATCAGTTTCGATAAGAACTAGTGCACAAAAGGTGAAACTATTTGATATCACTTAGGTATTGTAATTGGATACTTTTGGGATGTTAGAACTGTTTTGAGCTAAGATGTGATAACCAAAATTTAATGTGTAAGATTGCGATTGACTAAGTCCTTCTCCGTGCAAAATTGTTAGGCTCAAACAGTCACACTCATCGGGTTGAATTAGTGTAGCAGAGTAACTCATTAGTTATTGTGGATGTTCAGGGAACTTGGTTTGCATACGGTAGCCAAGTGTGAGAACGAGCAGCAAGAACTTCTACGTTTAGCACAAACACTTTTTGATACAAAGATGCCAGCTGGTCAGACAGTTTTGCAACCTTTCGCAGATGACTCCTCGATTAAAAAGATTGCTGTTGAGGTTAGTACATCAACGTTGGTGGTCACAAAGTAAAAAGTACCACACTAACTTGATAATGTTCTTTGGTGATAGGCATTTCCGGAGGAACTGTTTTCTGTTCTACGTACTGTAGTACTGTTAAGAGGACTCAGTGTTGGGATGGGAGTTAACTATTCTTGTGCAGAACAGTGGAGATCAATGGCTGAAGAAGCTTTACTTGCATCTGGAAGATTGACAAGAGGTATGTGATTGATTACTACAGTTGTTGCATGAAACATGTGCCTGCCGATGTAAGATAACACTTGAGAGTTGTGCAGATGTAAAACGAACTTCTCGGAGACGGGCCTCTATTCGAAGCCTGCGTGCAGGACACTAGTGGCCGATCTTGAGTTTTTCTTTTCATCTTTCTTTTACTTCTCGCCATAATTTGTTTATTTTAATTGACATTTAGGATGCATTATATAAGCGACAGTAGAGGATATAAGATATGGTCTGTTCAACGTCTATAAACTCACACTACGTGCCTTAGAGCATGATTATTGGGGTTCTTAGGATTGGGTTCTTACCGTAATATAAAAACCCGTCTCTTAACTTTTAACCAAAAAAACTAAGAACCGGGTCTTAAATAAAAGTTTTAAGAGCTGGTTTTTAATTTTTTTAGTTAAAAGTTAAGAAACGGGTTCTTATATTCCGTTAACAACCTCAATCTAAGAATCTTCGGTAATCATGCTTTTACAAGTTAGAACCTTTATTCGAGTGGCTATACGTCCAGCGCATTCGCCCTATCGAATTATTTGTTGGGTCAAGGAAGAGAGGTGATTAAATATTTAAGTAAATTGGTTTTTATCTATTTACATTTTGGGCTGAACAAATGCATATGTAATTGTGAATTCGGGGCAAGATGTATTTAAACCGATTAATCGGCTAGGCGGTTTAATTATTATGCGGCTGCGTTTTTTAATTCTACGCATTCTACTGTTTTTATGCTGTTCAACAATTTATTCTACCGAATTAGATGTATACAATTCACCTCTTGCCTAGTGATTATTTGTTAATCGGCTAGGCAGACGAGTTTAAAAACAAATCTTAGAACATTGTGAATCTTTACAAAAAGGAAAATAGATTTTTAGCTGACATTATTTTTCTGTCTATATAATAACAAGGTTGTTTAATATGCAAAATGATGTCGATAACTTCGCTGACTTCAGTCCTCAATTATGTCAATGTAGTAATTGAGGGTTAATCAAATTCTAAGGATTCTGAGAAAGGAGAATTCAAGTGAATGTTTCGTCGGGAATGTTCTAAAATCTATGGTAGTTAATCTAGTTAAAGTCGTAATGTCGAGATTCGGCCGTCGTATAATATTAGGTGGTTATAATGTTTTGCTAGAAACCGCTTATAATCTATGAATTGAGAATTCATTACTAATATTATATGATCCTATAGGATTACACACCTAAGCAAATTGGATTAAATAATAGTTCGTTTTAATTTAGATTAAAATCAATATCAGGTTTATGAATAATCATATATATGATATATGGAATCTTATAATGTGCACATTTATATAAATACATAATAGGTTACGATGGAAGGAAATTAATAATTGGCTCAGCCCAATTAGATGATCGTAGTGTAGGTCAACGTCTCCCATATATATGTATGTTATAAGATGAAGTTAATCAATTAACTTTCTAGCCGCTTTTGATTCATAAACCCTATTACCAACGAATAGTTCATTGGACTTCTGAGATTTGATCTCAACGACATTAGCATCCCGATCTGATCCAGTTTGTGTGCGTGTGGATACCGGTAGAGGCACGACATTTGGAGTGCTTAAAATCTCGACTTGGTTTGTTTATCTTTCCGCTGCAAAACATCCATGTATATCCGAAACCCAAAGATCTAGATTTATTTGAGTATTTGCATGAGATCTAGGCAAACTGAATTCATAAATAGATTTATAAATCGTTATAAACCGGTATGAATTCCTACAGTGGTATCAAAGCCATATTGTTTAATACTGAAATTGAATCTTATTTAATTTATATAGATAAATAATTTTGTTCGATCTTGTTTAATTGTTAATCAACTGTGTCTGTGATAATCGTAAGTTGATGAAGATGTTCATCAATTTCCAAAACAAAGATATGCGTATATTAGATACACATGTTTTTTGGAAAGGTCAATATCTCAAGTTGATATTGTATATTACGATCATGCCATCCTACTATATATTAATTGAGAAGTCACTTAAGTGACTTGTGCTTAGGTCTCATTCATAGTTGAAGTTTAAAATTAATTCTCTTAATTTGACTGGTTGTTGGTATTTGAATTTTTATTTATTTAATTAAAGTTTTAAAAAGGAAACTAATCCTAGAACTTCCTAATCTAATACTCCCTCTGTTCCCGAAAATAAGATTTTCTAGAGATTTCATACTTGTTAAGAATATAATAAATGTTTACAGTTTAATTTATTATTTATTTTTCTATACACTTGTCAATTAATCTCCACCAATTAAATCTAATCAATTCAAATATTTGTAATTAATGTTTCTCAAAAGTATACAAAAGTACCTTAAAAATATAGAAAATCTATCTTTGTGAAACAAAAAAAAGTTTAAAAAATCTTACTTTCGGGAACGGAGGTAGTATATATTACCATACAAACAATAAAACATTTTAAGATAGAAGAATTAACATAATTTGTTTATAGAAACAATTAAATATTATAGATTACATTATAGAAATTTAAATAAATACATATGGTATGATAGAAATAATTATATAAATGATTTTAACATATTTATATTAATAGTAAATACAATAAATTATAGATTACAAAAAAAATAATTAACCTAAACCTAATAATATTTTGTTATACTCACTATATATATTAAATGTGTCCAGTGAATGCAAAACAATCAAATATGCAATTTTTAAAAAAATCATTCATTTTCAGTGACGCTTAAGTGTCATTCATATGTGACGTTTAGAATTAATTCTCTTAATTTGATTGGTTGTTAGTCTTCTAATTTTCATTTATTTAATTAAACTTTTTAAAAGGAAACTAATCCTAGAACTATCTAATCTAATCTATATTACAATACAAACAATTAAACATTTTAAGATAAAAGAATTAACATAATTTGTTTATAGAAACAATTAAATATCATATATTACATTATAGAAATTTAAATAAATACATATGGTATGATAGAAACAATTATATGAACGATTTTAACATATTTATATTAATAGTGGGTACAATAAATTATAGATTACAAAAAACTAATCAACCTAAACCTATAATATTTTGTTATACTCACTATATATATGTATTGTTTTTCTAAAATGTGTCCAATGAATGCAAAACAGTCAAATAAACAATTTAAAAAAAAATCATTTATTTTTCAGTGACAAATGTCGATTATATAGTTGAGTTATTACTTTCACAAATGATTATAGTATTTGTATATTTAAAAACAAAAAAATATATAGTAAATCTTCTAAAATAATATTTATAAATGAAATATTTATTATGGTATAAAATTGAGAAATTAGAACACTATAATAATACGAGACTAAAGTTAATATACTCTATTAATATAATTCTTATAGCCTTGATTATAATAAAATTATATGATAAATTATTTAAAATAATATTAATATTGAAAAAGTTTATTATAATATAAATTAAAAAACGAGAATAATATATTAATACATGACTTGAGTTAAGACTTTATTGATATAGTTTTGATTATTATAAAATTGACATGCTTATTTTGTAATAGGAAAAAAAAAGAATACATATATAAAACATCAGTGAAGAATAATAAAACGTGTTTGTTATATTCTTGGTTGTATTCTTTGTTATTTTATATTTTTAAGTAATTTTTTTTAATGTTTGCCAAAATAAACGTGTTTTACGTATTAATATAACTGTTAATTAATTATTTGTAACTATTTTACTTAAAAAAAAGATAAAGTGGTAGACAAAATAATGCAAAAATAGAAAGTGTTATAAAATAATTTTTTGTTCATTAATCTTTGTTTTTTATTAATCAAGAAATATGTCATAAAAAGACTTTTTGGAAACTTATAATAAAATTTTTAGAATTAACAATATATCTCTATAATTTTCTAATATTATACAATACCAAAAATTTTGATTTTCAAACTATTTAAAATAAAAAGATTATTTTCAATAGTTATGATTATTATTCAAAATTATAAAATTATAAACATAATATATAGACAGTTTGAGAAAAATCCTTATAATTTCATTGGTCAATGATTTTTAAATTTTCTTTTATTTTAATCAAGTCTAAAAAAGGCAATCCTAGAACCAATTAATGTTAGTTTCCAAACTATATATATATATATATTCTTATGCCTAATCGTTTATAGTATTTAATGGTAGTAATTATGAAAATTCTATTTAATACTCCAACATTTCTTTTTTGCACTAATATTCTATTTATAAATTATATGAATAATGTTGTTAAAAAGTAGTTAATAAAAATAATATAATAGCTTTATTTTCTATATAAGCAGTTGTAAAAAAGCTTTATTTTCTATATAAGTCATAATACATATATAAAACATATAATTCTAATAAAAATTATAATAATAATTATTAATGCATCATATAGCGAGTTAATAAATTATTTACATTAGTTTAAAATCATATGTGATGGTTAATATATATTTTGTAAGAAAAATTAAAGTCATTTATATTGATTCATTTCCAATGGTTTATAAAAGATATATAATAGTTTATACTTATATAAATATTTGGTAATCATTTTTAAGGTGTCAAATCATCAATAATTATTATTATATCATTAATAAGAGTTTACAAATAAATATATAAAGATTTATGAAAAATGTTATAAAGATATATAAAACCATTTATAAGGAAGAATTTTTCATCATTTATAGGAATTTATAAAATGTTTATGAAGGTTAACTTGTTTGTAAATTATTAAAATGATTTAATAATTTTATTAAATATTTTTCTAAATATTCTATAAAATTAAAAACCATCGTTCGTAAATTATTTAAAATTTAAAAATGATAAGAATTTTATAAAATATTTTTCTAAATACTTATTTATGGTTTTTAATTTTAAATTAATATATAGGACTGTTTTCTAAAATTCTTAAATCATTTTTTAAGTTTATAGATTATTCTTCATAGATAACAAATTATTTTCTTAAGTCATAAAACCACTTATTAGGATTTATGAAACTATTTATACAGATTTTTAAATTTCAGAGAAATAATTCATAAAATATAAATTTATAAATATTATATTAATTATTTATAATTCTATAGTTTCCATTCTAAGAGGTTATAAAAATGTTATCAAATCAGAATCAATCGCAAAATATTATTTTCTTCACAACTTCATTGTTTTCAAAACTTTTTTCAAAGAAAAATAAACACAAAAATTACATCAGTCGTAAAACAATCCAAAGAATATTATGAATAAAACTATATTCCAAAATTTATGAATTTTTTATACTCTTACATTTTTATTAAATTAATAGAATTCACATATATTTATAGTTATGTTTCTTCTTAATAAATTTTGTGTTTGATACTTTAGTTGCAAATGTGGGTCTACTTGTAACATCAGTTCGTGTTTTTATTTTAGTAATTTTTATGGACGAAAAATTAGATATACAAACCAATTAAACTATATATACATGTTCTAACAATAATATAGTACAATTTAATAAAATATTGTTTTGTAAAATATGTAAAAAATCTAACTAAATACTATAAATATCCTATTTAAGAATTTAAAAGCTATTAACAAATAAAATATTTTTATTAAAAATTATCTACTAAAAATTTACATTCAGTTTTAAAATGTTAAAGTATATTATTGCAGGTCAAAGACATAAAATATTATATTATATTAAAATTTTAAAATTATTTGGATCCACAAATTTGCGGGCACCCACCTAGTAGAGATATTAAACGACTGATATAATCATCCCGCTAGGTATGCGGTTAATGTATATCATTTTTTTTTTTTTTTTAGGTAACCGCGGGTTTCCGGCGACCGTGGTCAACCGACTATTCCCGCGAGGCCCACGACACTCCACGTATTCTTGGGATTTAACCCTAGCCCGGGTGGCCAACGCGAATCGAACCTGCGGGGAGCGTATTGGTTCTGGGCCTCAAGTACCACTAGGCCAACCGCGTTGGTTAAATTAATGTATATCATCTAAATCACACTTTTCATATTGTATTTGCATGTAGAATACATGCAAGACTAATCTTATATCAAGCATGTATTGCTAAATTTTAAGACTAATAAAATATATGTCATGAAATTATGTGATGACCATGCGTGTTGTATACGTATGGTTCATGTGTACATATAATTAATTTATTGAGGCAGTTGTTGTGAAACTTAGGAGAATAGTTTCCTATTCTTATTAATCTTAAACATAAGTAGCTCTTTATATAAAGGAAATTACACCGTCATAGAATAATGGTAAGACTAGAGAAAAGGAAATACAAATATGGAAATAGTACAAATCATAAACCAAGAAGGAAAAAGGCAAGAGGTCGACTCTCTCTCCTTGCGGCCGACTCTCTCTCTCTAAGCAATGGGCCGGTTATGGACCGGGCCGGTTATGGACATCCACAATATGATTTATAACACTCCCCCTTGGATGTAATAACCATACATATATTCTAATACGCTTTGGATGTTGCCTCATTAAAACCTTACCAGGAAAAACCTAGGGGGACAAACCCATGGTGAAGGAAAAAGAGTACAACACGTATTACTCCCCCTGTTCTGTACCTCACTGAAGGTCTTTCAGTCTACGCATCCCAATCTGATACGTGAGCTTTCTGAACGTTGAAGTAGGAAATGACTTGGTGAACAGATCAGCTGAGTTGTCACTTGAACTCACTTGGACTACTTGGACCTCGCCGGCTTTCTATAGCTCGTATGTGAAGAAGAACTTAGGCAGGATGTGCTTCGTCCTATCTCCTTTGATGTAGCTGTCCTTAAGCTGAGCAATGCATGCTGCATTGGCCTCATACATGATCGTTGGTGCGTCTTTCCCTTCGGTCATCCCACAATCAACTCGGATATGGTTAGTCATGGACCGTAACCATACACACTCGCGGCTGGCCTCATGAACAGCCAAGATCTCCGAATGGTTAGATGATGTGGCCGCGATCGTCTGCTTCATGGAACGCCATGATATGGCTGTTCCACCATGTGTAAAGACATAGCCTGTATGTGATCGAGCATTGTGAGGATCCGAGAGATAACCTGCATCAACAAAGCCAACTAACCCTTCTTTGTTTTGGTTAGTATAAGATAATTCCAAGTCTTTCGTTCCTTGCAGGTAACGAAGAATATGTTTAATCCCGTTCCAGTGCCTTTGGGTCGGACAAGAGCTAAACCTAGATAGTAGGTTCACGGAAAAACATATGTCTGGCCGAATGTGGCTGGCCAGATACATTAAAGCTCCTATGGCACTGAGATATGACACTTCGGGACCAAGGACTTCTTCATCGTCCTTCTTAGGACCGAACGGATCCGTGTCAAGGCCTAGAGACCTCACGACCATGGGGCTAGACAATGGGTGAGACTCGGCCATATTGAATCTCTTGAGTACTTTTTCTGTACATACCATTTGATGCACAAGGATTCCATCTCTAATGTACTCAAGCTGTAATCCCAAACAAAACTTTGTTTTTCCTAGATTTTTCATCTCAAATTATTTTTTAAGATATTCAACTGTTTGGGAGATTTTTCCAGAGGTTCCTAGGATATTAAGATCATCAACATACACTGCCATGATCACAAAGCTCTGGCCGAATTTCTTTATAAAGATACATGGGCTGATTGGATCATTCTTATATCCTTCTTTCACTAGGTACTCACTTAGCCTATTGTACCACATTCGGCCTGATTGTTTCAATCCATAAAGTGACTTGTTCAACTTTATACAATGTTGTTCTCGAGAACTTGATTTGTTTTTCAACTCTATACCCTCTGGTACTTTCATATATATCTCATTATTCAGTGGACCATATAAGTATGCAGTTACTACATCCATTAACCGCAAGTCTAATTTTTCTCTTAGAGCCAGACTTATTAGGAATCTAAAAGTAGTAGCATCCACCACAGGGGAGTATGTCTCCTCATAATCTAATCCTGGTCTCTGTGAGAATCCTTGTGCAACAAGCCGTGCTTTATATCTTACTACTTCACCATATTCGTTTCTTTTTCTCACAAAGACCCATTTGTATCCAATTGGTTTGATATCATAGGGTGTCCGGATTATTGGACCAAAGACATCTCTTTTCTTACAAGAGTTTAACTTCATATCCCTAATCGCATGATACACTAAAAATGAATCCTTGCTACTGTCAAGTTAACAGTGGTAATTGTAATATTTGAGATTCAATCCAGAGGACCAGTTTACTCTTTACTCTTATGAGTTCAATATTAAGCTGAGAAACAAGTGGGGTTTTAAAATCAATGGTGACGCAAATAACTAGAATACCTAGAGATTAAAATTTGATTTAAATGAAAGCCGGCTTAGGGTTGTTCATCGGGTGTC